>NW_017803046.1:2653519-2730226 GCF_001625305.1 Branchiostoma belcheri | reverse complement strand
GTCAATAGTTCCAAAACAGTGCCGTTTTTGGAACTATTAACAGACAGGACGGTCCTGTCAGCAGTGCAATATTTCTTATCTAGGCATCTTGTTTTTAGGGTCCTTCTTGTTTTTTTTCGCCCTCTCGCATTAGATTTAGGGTCTCCAAAGGACGTCATCCATAAAATTTACTTGGTGTGGCCTTACTGGAAAAACAACGTTCAAGAAATTCTTACTGTGTTGAAAGTGTCACGACAGCGCCGCAAAATATAATAAGAGAAGATGTTATAAAGGAAAGAATCAGAACAGGGTGACTACTGCTGTTTTGTTAATTTGTCTTTATGACAAATAGAAGACTTGTTTCTTGTGTTCTTTGTGTCCTAACATTTGTACTTCTGCAGTTAGTATATTCCAAATCTAGGCATCTCGTTTTTCGGCCCTTCGTGTTTTTATTGCGCGCTTGCCTTAAATTTAAGGTAATTAGATTTAAGGTCTCCAGTGGACGTCATCCATAGCAATTACTTGGTGTGGCCGTAGAAAATAACCTGACATATGTCCAACCTATCCTCCCCCTGCTGAAGTTATAGTACAATCCCTCAATGTAACGTCATTTGATCCCATCCCATTATGGGGTTCCCCGCTATATCCAGCTGTCGGCTGTCTCCAAGCAGATGTAGGTGGGGGATTTCTAAACACAAAAGGTCCTATTACGGGGACATAACGACCTCCACGACTCTCATCTTTGAACTCAATCTTGGAGACCACGACAGTAATATACCTATCAAATTTCATTAACTTCCATCCACACATACAAAAGTTATCCTGCTCACAAGAAAAATTAACAAAATGCCCCCTGTAGTCACAACGAAACCCCCCACGAAGCTCAGTAACGAACTTAACCTTGGTCCCGACAATAGTAAGCACCACACCAAGAATTATAATCAACATTTTACAAATACTTGAGTTATCTTGCTAACAAGCCACAAACACAAAAGGTGCACTAACGTGACGCACGGACCCCCCACGAAGCCAAAACTTGTACTTGACTTCGGCCTTAACAGCGGTAATCTGCCTGACAAAAATCATGGACGTCGAATCATGCCTTCCAGAGTTATATCGCAAAATCTGCAGTTCCCCACACTCCGGCGAGACAATTTCATAGTCCTTCTGACGAAGACAATAAACTCCAGTTATGAACAGAGACAAGTTGTCAGAGCCAACTCAGGCCCCAAGGAACACAGCTGAGGAGTTACCCAAAATGTCCAGGAAAAGTTAAGTTGTATTATAAGAACCCTATTTTCCAAAAATAAGAACTGTTAGGTAACCATCATTTAGTCAGGGTTTTGAACAGTGCAGAACAGTTTCAACAAGATTTGCAACACACAACTGACAAAGTTTTAAGTCTGGTTTTATGTATGGTTAGACTGACAACCTTAATACCAAAACATGTTTCTGTGCACTAAACCTCAAACCCTCAAACATGTTCTGTGAATCATGTCACTGCTGTCACCTGTGTCTGGCTGTACCTCCTATCTATCTTACGGACTAGCTCAGAACTCAGGCCTAGGTAGTTGTACAAGGCCATGAAAGACACTCGCTGCAGACGAAGCATTATCACCTGGATGACATTTGGGGGAAGCAATCAGTTAAAATATTTCTAAACGCTTTGCCTAAGTACAGTGAGCATCATGGATACCTTGTTCATAAGTTGTGTGGTGAGACCCAGGTAGTTGTGAAGAGCCATGAAAGTTACCCGCTGCAATCGCACCATGATGATCTAACAACAACACATCATACAAACAGCAGAAACAAAATATTCAACAACAGACTGGTAAGCATTGGCATAACAAAGACTTTAATAATACTTAGTTACAAATTCTAGATATACAGTAAGTGTAACAATGACCATTATAGTCTCTTCAATATACATTGTAACACAAGTATAGTACTTTTACTAAGTTGATGAACATTAGAGTCAAGTCAATTTTGACATTCTAAAAAAAGGATTGTCTAGCTTGCAATAACACAATTATCACATTTGGAAGGACTAAAAAAACAACTTGGAAGAGCTGAGAAGTTCAAATCAAGGGCCATACCTGCACCACTCTGACCAGAGATTCTGGGTACTTCTTGAAAACAGTTTGTAATGCATTAGCTGGTAGCCTGAGGAGTCAAGAAAATACACTGTTGTTAGACTGGGTATGAAGGGTTTTTTTACAAGAATGTAAAATGACATATTTCAGCCTTAATACTTTCATCTCCTTGTCACTGACCTGAGAATGGTACTCTTTTCCATTGCTCTGCATGACACAGTTTTGTATGGTGCTGGGTAGCCCTATGGGTGTCAGAAAAAACATTGTCACTTAAACATCAACTCTACACATCCTATTCTGTCTTTATATTTCAATATCTAAAAACAGACAAGATCTAGTAAAGGTACTTTTTTTTGTAAAATTTCATAATGTGTATGATGTATTTTGCTATTCATAATGGTAATGTTACTTACTGTGATGACATCAAGAATGCTGAGCAGACTGTGCACACTGTCTCCTGCAAGCACCTCCTTCATCTGCATTTCTGTGCCATCCTGCAAGGTGGAGCCATTGAGCAGAGGCTAAAGCGCTTGCATTTGTTTGCCATGTTGAAAACTGTAACTTAAAGCTCTATTTACATGTTAATATCTACATATATTTGTTGCTATAAACTCCTCTACATTTCCCTGTAACTAAGTATAGATTAGTTGTATTGTAGTGTAATGTAGATTTGAAAGAAAGCTACCAGTACTAATAGCACATATTGCGAAGTACAGGTAATATCAGTATAGGACTGAAAACAAAATTTTGGTACACAAATGTCTATCGTTAAGTTCTCACCTTTTCTGTGATGTAAACAGTCAGCTTGCCTTGTACCACCACAAAGATGCTGTCATCTGGCTGTTTAGACAGAATATAGGCAACATAGCATCAAATCTTTTCCCATATCATGAATAAAAACAATGACACCTTTTTGACTTGAGGAAATCACTCGTGTCAGAATGATACATTGCACAACAAAAGTTACCTGTCCGACTTTGAAGAGCATGTCCCCCTCATTGATACTGATAGTCTCCATGTGGCGACACAACTCCAGAAACATGGGCTTCTCAAAGTGACCAAACACCCTGGGAACAACAACATGCACACTTCATTCCAATGCCGTGTACATAATGAAAAATCATACTTTTGCCAATCACAAACATCAGATGTGATTCTTTATTGACACAACAAAAAAAAGTACAGAGACTTTTGTATGGTCTTCTACAACTAAAGATCTAACAAAGCTAAATACATGTGTGGATAACGTTATCTTACATACAGATCAAGCTCATCAGCACCCTTGATAATGGAGGTAATGTTACGGTGAAATACAGTAAATGTTCTATATTTATATGTGCAATTTAGAATGTTTTGTTGTATAGGCTGGCCCCCTTAAAAGCTTGTTATAATTTCTGAACTGCAATATTTCTTTTATTGTGCTATGAATTGTCAGTGGATTGGCGACATCAAGACTTTTATCAAACAAACAAATAAACAGATGTAGAACTGACCTGACAGAGTTGAGCATGTACATGACCTCTGGAGGCAGGTGGCTCTCCCCACTCTCTGTCAGATCTGCCTCCAGCAGGGCAGGCGGAGGTTCCTTCAGCTGAACACCTGGTTTGGACCCCTCCTTACGCAGACGCAGGATCCTGTAGAATGGACATTGTGGGGTACATAACTCACACTCACCTTTATTACATAATACAACACAATACAACAGAGTCAATGCCTTACAGTTTATGTGCCCTACATGTAAATATGGGGCTCACCAAACAAGAATGATACCAATTCTTCCCAGTTACCCCAGTTAAGGCCACAAAAGCTGCTTGGGTGGTATGTAAATGGTCATAAAATTGACAATCTATTTCTAGGAAGCAAACATCTTACTTCTTGACAAGCTGGACAAACTTCTGTCGCTTCTTTATCCTTGTCCGTGAAGAGGACCCTTGGACCACGACGGTGTTACTCACACTGGACTTCACCTGTAAAAAAAACATGGAAAACAATGAACTACAAGTTAGGCAGTCACTAACTTATTCTAGTAGTACCCTCTATACAACCTCGTAAGTAAGAAAAAGACTGTATCAATGAAAATCTGACAATCATCCACAAAGTGGCAGCAGGAAAGTTGACAGTTTGCAATCTAAAATGTGTGGATGCATGGAATGATGCCCACATCAACATCATGTCAGTAAAGATTACACCTGAGTATTGAACCTTTTTCTGTGACTATCATGCATAGCAATACAGCCAGTGTCATTCTATTTAAATATGATACTATTCATACTAATAGTGTTGCTTCGGAGAACTAGTTTGTGATCTGTGTGGGTGACTGTTATATTAGTGGCAGCAATTCCATGCATTGTAACAGTATTGCCCTAATGGTGTACACCATTTGTACATGTACATGTACATGTACCAATGGATTTAGGCACATTTTCTTGTTTCACGAAAAATCATGACCTATAATCATAAAATAGAATTAATCTACCATCATGTCCGATATATTTACAGTTTATTACAGTAGTAACAAAACAAAATTTATGATCTTATTATGATGTAGGGAATCTACTACTAGGTGTTAGATGCTACTATACAACCCACTCATGTAATAATTCTAGCAGTATACATATTAAATTAAAATTTGATAATTGCAAACATGGTAAAGACAACTACTTTGGGGCATTCAAAATGTGCAGGTGAGTGAGGAACACAACAAGCTTAGGTCTCATTTACTCATACATGTATATTGGACTCAAATTAGGTTCAAGATTGGTTGTCCTACTAACTTTAGGCTGAAACATATTTCAGACAACAAAAACCAGACAAAAAAGTATGCGTCTAGATTGTCCTATCCTTTTATGTGTCCTTTTTATTCATTGTTATTTGCTTTGATGGACAATAATACAGGATATACTATTTTGACATCCTACAAATATCAACCAGTTGAAATGTCAATATATCAGATAGTCCACGACAACCACTTGATTTAATTTGAGCCTTGCAGACTTTACAAAATACAACTAAGGGTGGGTGCATTATACAATCTTCAGTCAAGTTCAAACAAAAACTCAGGCAAATGAAGGGAAGCTGGATTACAGCACTGGGGTCGTCAGTTTCCTGTGTCTGTAGGGGAAGACGTTCCATAAATCGGATCTTCAGGATGGAAATAGGGCAGGGAAAATGGAAATATGTCATGTAAATCTGGTAAATGATAGGTATAGGTACTACGGCTACACTAATATGCTATCATGTCATGACAAATAAAGAAGTGAAAAAGAAAAGGAAAGAAGGAGAATACGGTTTCTTGTGGAGTGCGCCATGTGGAAAGCTGATGGTAGGGATGAGGGAAAATCTGTTAGTACAAGGGATGTGAAAATTTGTGAAATGCAATGGAACAAAATAAAATAAAGAAAACAAATCATTGAAAGAATGCAAAACCAAGCTATCATAGATTGTATGCTCAAAATTAGTGGCTTTTCATTTTCAGAAAATTATGTACTATATGCAAATACACAAATTCAGACTCTAGTACTGATATGGAAAGAAGTTGGTCACTTATCAAACAGGAATTTTGGCATATGGTTAAAAAAATGGAGCTCATGTGACTGAGGATCACTCACCTTCCGCATGACTTTTCTACCATAAAACATGATCTTATCCCTTTTACGGAAGCGGTATTTCACTGGGGGAGGGTGGCCAATGACTGCAAATAAAGAAAAAACATGTTAATAGAAGTCAGTCTGTAACTTGAATGCTGGGCAACAGCCAAATGACGTCAGCCTGCTCCTGCCACTTACAGTAAATCAAAATCATTTCTGTCAACATTTCGTGTTGAAACACCAAGTCACTAAATAATGAATGTCATGAAAAGCCAAAAATGCGTGGATCCAAATGCACAGATTTCTAGTGATCTGTGATTACTGTCCAAGCAGAGGTTTGGTGGGGAAGATTTTGACCTTTTTATCACCTATGCCTCATTTTGTGTGGCTACTCTCCACAACTGCTACAACCATGGTTGGGCATACAATAGAAAGGTGTCAGCCTTCCCCCACTAACCTCTGCTTGGAGAGTAATCTCTAATGCCCAGTGGGGACTAGTACAGTCCTGTCATGGTCGGCTGGCTAAGCAGTAAAATGCTTACATCACCACTTTGCACCTATTAGATAGTAATTAGTGGACATCAAAGAACATGGATCGACTCCATAAACAGCTGAGCATGAGTTGCAAATTGTAATTTATGTGGCCAGCTACATGTAACTCTGGCCAATTTATACTATAGTATTCTACCAGTAACACACAGAGTCTGTTAGAGACTAGAATTATAGGTTTGTTAGTGTCTATGAAATTATGATGGTTTCATAAACACTAACGAACACAATAGCGTAGAGAAGAGACGTCCTCAGCCAAGAAGGAACTGCAGGAATCCTTACCTTTTGTCTTGACCTTCTTCAGACACATGAACAACCCGGTAACAATCCCACAAACCACCAGGCTTACAAGGATGATGATCGTCTGAGGGAAAAATATTAGAAGAATGTTGTTGTTTTTATTGTTTTTCTCAATCCTTTGTGACACAATCTCTGCCATATTTTTGCACACATAGCATTTATCCATCCAGTCTAGTTTTAACCTCAAAGGCAAGGGGCTATAGGGGATCCTACAGTACACATACAAGGGAAATGTCACATGTGTCATGTACAAATGTATATCCAGTATATCAGTATCACCGTATCAGTCACATATGGTATCGATCGAGCCTTTTTCGTCACTACGTATACCCGCTATTATTGTATCTAGTAGCAAAAGTACCGAAGTAACGGGCCCCTTTCTCAGCACTCGGTATACAGAGGTGAGGCGGCTTCCGTCCTAGATCTCCAGTGCCGAAGTTACGTCAACACTTGGTGCCCAGTGTCGGCGGCTTCAGTACTGGAAACTCTAAATCGGCAAATCAAACCTTGTCTTTAGAAATGGTATCGAGATGCCGCCTTTGAACTCTAACACTTATATTTTCGAGATCGTACCGCCCGGGAAGCAAATTATAATCGGGGCGACAAGGTGGTCGGCAGGACAATACTGCAAGGCTCAGATCCTCACATTTTTACAGACGTAGACTTGGCCTACGATACTGTACTGTACGCCGCGCGGCCGACGTAAGCACCAGAGGCCCAGTGCCGAAATGGTTTGAGAACTCGGCTCCCAGCGCCAAGAGTCACCGAGCACTGGAACGATCCAGTGAGGAACCCGTTACTTAGGGACTTCAGCACTTGCTATCCAGTGGTGAACGGCCTCCGAGCACTGGTAGCGAGTGCCGAGTGGAATAAGCGCTCGCTATCCAGTGGTGAACGGCCTCCGAGCTCTGGCAAACGAGTGCTGAGTGGAAGTTAGCACCAGAAAACGAGTGCCGAGTCAAGATTCAGCTCTGGAATTCCAGTCCTGACGGTGTTTCAGCACTGGAACAAAGCCGTTTCTGCACCAGAATTCCAGTGCGGAGCTTTCTTCCGAACAGGGCCCCGAGTGTCGACGCCACTTTCCCCGTGAGTTCGGCACTGGGCGGCCAGTGAGGAACCCGTTACTTCGGTACCCTTGCTATCTAGTATATATGTGCTTTAAAAGCAAAACTTGTTTCTTCAGCTGTAATTGCAAACAGTACAAATTCTAGCGTGGTAAATCTGGTCACATCCTTTACTATGATGACCTCATTTTAGAAGAATCACGTATTTTTCATGCATAATTTGCAGGATTTAGGTGAAGGTCGAAAAGGGGACACGTATTTTATCGTCTTTTCTGCAAGTTCTCGACACTACGTACATCACCCAAAGCGATACATAGGTTCTTTGAAGCATCAAGGATTAAACAAAGGGAGTCTTACCCATGGAACGTCCACGAAGAAGTAAAGTAAAGACTCTGAAGAAGAAAGCGCTGGAAGACCTCCCTGTTCGGCCGCCATTTTGAATGTTTTGACTATTTGGACGAGCTCAATGACAATACTGGAGGGGGGGCAGCTGTGTTTATTCCCAGGAGAGCTTTTGAAATCTATCCTGCGTACATAAAAATTGATAAGGAGGAATTTACTGGAACTCAATATATTCAAAAGATAATTTATATAATATATATCGTGCGTAAGATTGCTCTGCATTTTATAAGATATTGTGGTAATATTTGAAATCCCCCTATAAGAATAATGATTAATAGTAGGTTCGGAATATATTCAGACAAGATAACTTTGTCAATGTTGACAGCGTATCTTTTTCTCCTCTTCATCAGGAAGCTCTGTAGTCTTACTGTTGAACAAGTTTTGCTCAGAATTTGCTGTTCGTTCTTTTTCAAAAGCAGTGAAACTCTGACGTTGGCGAAGAAGTCGTTTGGAGCACCATAAAATGTCATTTTAATGACGTCATACGACACGCCCCTTTTGGCGGGAAGTTAAAGCACTAACAGCCAGCTGGAGCAGAGGTAACGTCGGTAACGTTAACGTTTGTTTTCGGTGATTTTTAGCTAAAGTTACACATAAATTGATTGTATGTTTTAGGTGGTACTTTGTAGGTTACAAAACACACACTGCAGGAACAGATTAGCATTTGAATGCCACTGGGTAAATGGGAAAATGAGTTTTGTATAGATCAGATGTCACTTGATTCCCCCAGGGACATTAAATGGTGACAATGATAACATTACCCCCAGCCCAGCAACAATCTCGATCTCTAGTGATCTATCAAGCTTTCTACTGATTTATTTATAGATGGAGTCTATTTTATATTTGCTTTAATGATAAAGAAAGTGTACCTGACAAATAATGATTCCCCTATTGAAAAATGCCTTTAAAAAGTCCAGTGTCACTGATCATGAGTGTTTGCTGTTGTTGATTTTAGTGTGCCCAGCATTTAGATGTTCGGTATTCAATCAAAGAAAGATTAGATAAGGCTCTTGTTATTTATTCATGAAATTTTACAGTACAATTTGTATTTATATGTCATTATTATGAAGATCATAATCCAATTTCTTTGATTACAGTTTCCACAATTCTTCATCTACATGTAACCGTTAACAACTTTTAGTAGTTTTTACATCTTAATCATCAAACTTGGACATGGTAAATTTCCTTATTATGAATTGACAATTATTCGGTGAGAAAAAAGATTAAAAATACTAAAACATAAACACTAATTCACACACTTCTCCACCTTTAATAGCTTTTTCAGAATGCAGACCTCCCTAGAAGAGTCAGCCGTTGAGTACCTGGACAGAACAGGAGCTCTACAGAAACTCCTCCAGGACTGTAGAGCTCGAGCTGAGATAGAGAGTACCCAGGACAAGCCCAGCGCAGTGTTCCGTTTTATCCTGACTGTGGACCCTGTAGATCTGGTCAACTTTGACTCCACTCTGGGAAACCTGGTCCTCCATTACCCCCTGGATGCTGGGAGAATCTTCCAAGATGTTGTGTACTTTTCTATAAAGGCGTTGGACTTGATTCCACAGGTGGAGTCTCGCAATCAGGTATATTAAACGGGAAATTATTAGATTATTGATTAGTTTATTGACTAGCAGCTTGTCTCCAGGCACATTTTTCTTTTATTCTTTATAATTATGAATTAAATATAAGCTACAAAATGGCTCATTGTCTGTTCATGAAAAAATGAACATCTAGTACAGTTACATTTCATTAATGATTTATTAACTGAATTGTTAACTCTATTGTAGCTAGAGGCACACCAACATCTTAGATGTATCACATGACTAATCTACAAATACATGTATAATAAGATGCCTTTTTGATGACCCCTTTTAATTTCTTACCCAGATCCTGGTCCACCTTTCCATCCCAACCCTTCCCTCCCTCCCATCCTACTCACTCAACCTCACCGACTTGTCTTGTCAGGCAGTGCAGCAGAGGTAGCAGTAGCTGGATTCAAAATTTTGTCAAAAGTTCCAGTTACCACATGTGTTTTATTGTCAAAGCATCTCTCTTCTATTATGGTTTTGTGCTTAGACATTATAAATGTTGACTTGAGTTGTACCTAGAGTAAAGTTTTGCATAGATCATATGATCATATGAAGGATGTAAGAATGTTTTGATGATTATAATTTCTTAGGGAGAAGAAAATTAACTTCACTAAATACATAATGTTGCTTGGTTGAATCCATGAGAGAACTTCACTGTCACGATGGATTTTTACCATTGCAGGTACTTCCAGTTTGAAGGCATAGTGAGTTCCATGACCAATGTGATACAGTACACCCAAAGTGCGCGGTACCAGTGCCCAGAGTCAGGATGTGTGGGTTCAGAACCTTACACCTACATCAGACTGCACACAGCAGGGGCCAGCGAGTCCAGGACTATCAGGTAGGGGTGGTCAGCAGAGGCATAGGCTTGGAGTCAGTTAGAAAGATTCTCTGTCATTTGTACAGTGCAATTTAATGCACTCCTAATTGATCCTTACACCAGACAAATGCAGAGGATTCATGTATTGCAACCTTTACTCTTCAAATAGATTGATACATAGAGTCTGACATTTTAAAGCCTTTTATACCTTTTCTAGATTTGTAGGTCATTTAGACTCCAAAAAGCACAGGACTGCATGTGTGCTTTCCAGAATGTTGTCACATGTAACAGAAAACATTGCAGGAGGAACTAGGGCCTAGAAACTAACTTCTGTGCTGATCCTCTTTAGACCAGACTTTCAGTGCCATTACTGTGGAAACACTCTAGAGGAGGACATCTCATGTCGAATCTTGGCAGACAAGAGGGTTGTGAAGATGCTGGACCCTGCTGCGATGTCTGGTCTCTCCTGGTCTCCTGATGATACAGCAGGCAGGAGACACCAGGCTGTTACTGTGTTCCTCAGGGAGGAACTGGTACAGGGGATACAGATGGGAGGGTGCTACACTGTGGTAGGTGAGTGCAAAAATATTTTGGAGTAAACAATTTTGCATTTAGCTATGTAGATTTATTGCTTCAGTCCAAAGTGTTTACTTTGCAGAATTCATTGTGTCATCTGATGATAAAATTAGACATTTTCATGGCACCATTCAAACATGGCTTAAAAGCCAAAAGCAAGGTTGAACCATATCAACAATCATCTACAATATATTGTACAAATGGCATTTTAGAAAAATCAATCTCAGTTGCTGTCATACTATTTGCAGGTATCCCTACAATAGACAGATACAGGGGAGATATCACCATGTCTATCGAGGCAAATTCTGTAGTTAAACAAGCTGTCCAGCCATCTTCGACTTTAGTCCTCCCTGATAGTGTGGCAAGGCTGTACCAGGACAGACTGGGCTCTCCTTACAGCTTTGCAGGTATGAAATAAACATTTATTGACTTCCTTTGTATCAGAGTAGTGCTACATTTAGAACCAGAGACAAAGATGGTAGAGTTAGTGTGTGTGATTCAGCACCAAGGACAGGGATGGCAGAGTTAGTGTGTGTCATTCAGCACTAAGGACAGGGATGGCAGAGTTAGCGTGTGTCATTCAGCACTAAGGACAGGGATGGTAGAGTTAGTATGTGTCATTCAGCACCAGGGACAGGGAAGGTAGAGTTAGTATGTGTCATTCAGCACCAAGGACAGGGAAGGTAGAGTTAGTATGTGTCATTCAGCACCATGGACAGGGAAGGTAGAGTTAGTATGTGTCATTCAGCACCAGGGACAGGGATGGTAGAGTTAGTATGTATCATTCAGCACCAAGGAGAGGTATAAATTTGTCTTTCTTATTTTCAGCCAGCCTGGCCTTTGCATTTGCATCATCAGTGAGCCCTCCAGGCACCTACCACAAGCTAAAAATGAGCATGCTGCTAAGCCTGGTGTCAACACATTCTAATGACAAGGTTGTACATACTTCATTTTCTTTTAATTTATTAGACTTATATTTCCCATTCCAATTTAGCAAGCAGAGTCAGAGTTGGATGCCTGAAGAATACTATTCAATGCTGTGCTTGCACTTCCTTATATCCTGAAGTAAAGATAACTTATTATGGTCCGTTATAATTCTGCACAGGTTAAAGAGGAGAAAGACAGTGGAGGTCTCCATGTGATGGCAGTAGGTAGTGACACCCTGGTGCTGTCCAGACTGCTGACCTACTGTGCTGCCATGTCCACACAATGTGTACACCACACTGCAGACAAGCACCTCTTTGCTAAGGTTACTAAAGACACCCATGGCACTGGTAGGTTTCAAAACTATGACCTTAAACTTACCATAACTTAATTGTTTCAGAGTTGGAGAGAGTTTTTTTATTGGTCAGTCACTTTATGCTAAAGATCATCAGAGAAATTTGTAAAGCTTTACAAAGTCATATACATTATATATTGACAGAGCCCATAGTGGCACTGAACAACATACAACATGCAAAAAACCTAGCCTTTTCACTCAGATGTTGAATCTCTCTGTAGGGACTTGCAGCATCGATGCAGGCTCCCTCCTCCTGAGCCATGGAGGCTGCTGTTTCCTAGGAGACCTGGGACAGGTGAAGAGAGATGTCCAGTCTAGTCTGCAGGGGGTCATGGAGAAGGAAGCTGTCACTGTGCAGGTCTTTTGTTTTCTTTTGGTATCTGCTTGCAATCAACATGCCATTTGCCAGTTTTCAGTCTGAGAAGATTATGTTAATACATTGTGCCAAAAAAAATCCACAGTTACACATGTTATGTTTTTGCAAAGGTTTTCAAAATCTTATCATGCCAGCATCAGCTATACAGTTCATGATATATATTATGTAATACACTGATAATCTTTCTTCCAGATGAAAAACCATGCAGACCAGTCTTATCAGATAGTCTAATTTGTTTTCAGATACCCAAGAAGTATGGCGACAGTGGAGTACTCCAGAGTTTAGAACTGCCCATCAGGTGTAGCATTTGGGCCTACACAGACCCAAACAGCTGCAAGAAGCCAGCTGCAGCTGCAGCTGCAGACCTCTTCCTCCAACAGGTGATGTCTGTGACTGTAATTCTTAGCCTTTACACCACATGACAAAAGTAATAAGTTAAACTTAAAAGACAAATGGTATAGAAGTTTGCTTCAACTTCAATGCATTTAAGGAAAACCAACCCTGGGATGCTACTAGTAGACATTATAAAATTAATGTATATTGAAGTCTTTTGAAGATTCTTATTTTGTTGTCTTGTGAACCATGTAGGAACTAGGCAACATTTCCAAGACCCTGGCTGACTGCTTCAGTCTGGTGTGCTACACTGACAGTACCAGTGAGGCAGGGGACATGTATGCAGAGAGCCTGCTGGTGGAGGACATTCTGAACTGTGCAACGCTTGAGGAAGAAGACCTGGAGAATGTTGGTGAGCTTCTTAGTGCAAAGGACATCAAACAGGTAAATCAAAACAAATCTCTCTCTCTCTCTCTTTCACTGTGTTCTGCATCTCCAATGAGTCGTGCAGTTACTGGTAGTTGAAAATTGAACACTGTTTGTATAATGCCTTAGTTTATGCTTTCACCAAGACCCATGTGTCAAGTTAGATTGAGTCTGATGACAGAAACATTGATACTTTTTACTTTTACAGTTTTAATACTTGTACAGAACATGCACTGAACATGAGTTCAGTTCTAGATCTGTCTCATTTTTTATGATTATTTCTATGGGTAAAAAGCTTGCACACCTGTAGTGGTTATGTGTAAGGGCTTATATACGATGTGATTTAGTATATAACAAATGTAAACCATGGACTTTTCCTTGAACCTGTAGTTTCTCCAGGTTGCGTGCTGCCTGCAGCCCCAGCTGACCCCCACGGCTGAGTACCTGATCCAGGGGTACTTTGTCTCCTCACGCAGACTGAGGTCCAACAGCATCCAGAGCTGCCCCTTCCCTCCCACAGCTCTCAGAACTATCACTGCTGTAGCTGGGGCTCATGCAAAGTAAGGAAAGAGATTAATTGGTTCTATGGTGTTTGTTAAGGCCACAGCAAGTAATCTTTATGTCTTATATATAAGTCTTGACTTCAGAACGCACATTAATTTTAGCCTGATTTGGGGGGATTTTGAAAGTGGTAAACATGCTGAAAATGGGCAAAGATGTCTGTTGCCATGCCCGAACGTGGATGGCAGATAAATATGTCATCCATAAAATTTACTTGCTGTGGCCTAGTGTTGTCTTTTGTAGCATGATATTGTGATGGTGAAAGGAATGAGCTTGTTTCTTTGTGGCAGTGCCGTCATTAGCAAAGAAAAGTAAGTAATAGGTAAAAAAAGGTAGAAAAGAAAAGAAGAAAGCTGATAATGGTAGAAATCAAAGGAAAACTTGCAAAATGTTATTCTCTTCACTTGACAGAATTATGATCAATACTAATCACACTAAGTTTTTTTTTTTCATGATTGATACTGTCCTTTGTATCCATAAGATACATTGAGATGTGCTGGGCAGTCCATCTTTATTTCAATGGTATTGTGATCTATGTAAAATGCAGACTGAGCCTGAGAACCTATGTAGCAGAGGAGGATGCTCTGATGTCCATCTACCTGTTTGAGGAATCTGTGACTTCTAGATATGGATACTCCATCCTAGGGGTACAGCCCACTCCTCATTTTAGACATGGCAACATCGCACAGTACCTGGGAAAGGAAGTAAGTCAACTTTTCCTATAAAAGTGGTCATCCATTGTTAAACTGGTCGGTCCTTTCGTCAGCATTGGTGAGATCTAAATCAACTATTAGTAAATGTCTTGGAGCATTTTGTATCACAAAGCTTAATAATAGACAAAAGTCATTGCAAATCCTTGTTGGGGGATTTGATTCTATAGAAATCAGATTTTAGAAGTTCCCTTGCAGCTTCCTTTTGAACTGCACATAATGATTGCTGAATTGGCAGAAATTTGAACTCTCTTTGTACTAATCTAATGTGATTTGTTGTTAGATCCTGTCCTATGACTGTGGGAGAAGTGGGCATACCTATGATATTGATGATGATACCTGTTATTTACCATCATTTACCCATCCCACTGTTATCTTGTCTGCAGAATGACACACAGATGGAACACTTCCACCTGCAGCTGCTGAGGCTGATCTCCAGTCATGCTCAGGACCTCACCATCAAGCAGCCAGAGGAGTGAGGTGGAAGTCCCAGAGCAATTCATTAGAATATGGTTCAGATTTAGACTGCCTGTCATCGTGTATATCATTTGTCTGGAAATGTCTGATTTAATACACTGTCAGGTTTCAAAGGCACTTAAAAGTGTTACATAATTCTTACGACATAAGTTGGACAGGAACTTGGAGTTGGAATTTAAATTATTTTCAATGTTTGAATTTTTTCCAGTTTATCCTACATGTACATGTAGCTGTGACATTTTTCCTGTTACGTACTGAGATGTTACTACAATTTGTGCAATAGAGCTATTTCCCACAGGCCTTTTCTCATACAGATTTAATCAAATTTAAACACAATACACACAAAGATAAAATCATACAAGGCAGTTTATTCTAGCTTCAAAAATGTCTTCCATTACATGTACAAATGTATCACTTATCAGCTGGTCAGTGTGGTAAGGTTCAGATTTTACATTTGTATCTCTAAGCGTATTACAGCATCTGAAGTTTCTAAAATGAACTTTAACTTGAATGTATCATTTACCTAGTACATTTTTCTCTAGTACATGCACTAATTATTTTGAATAATAGTTAGTATCTACATTTTGCACAGCCTAGGAATGCATCACTTCAAAACCAGCAATATTCTGTTAAGAACAGTTAAACAATTCCATTGTTTGTAGATCTCATCTAGTATCATCTGGTGGACAATCATAACCTCCAATGAATAGATATTTCTGAATATAAATTTCAAGCTAGGTTAAAAATCTGAGATAAATGATTTTGCCCATTTTTTTAGCATTACAATACTAAGTTAAAGTTGAAGGATTGTTCAAAGATGTAGAATCAAGATCAAGAACTTTATAAAGTCCCAGTGGTACAATTTAGCTGTAACATTATTTTCGGGTACAGACTTGAATAAGGTAGCATTTGAATTATACATCATTTGTAAAGATGCTGAAAGCAACATGCAATCTTCAAACACCAAAACCTTTTCCCTTTTATACTACAGTAACATTAATTGTAGTGATGAGGATGGCATGTATAACACAATCATCCTGTCTAGACCCAGGCCATGTAGCGATCGTGGAGCCAGCCCAGCCAGGTAGGCATGCCCTTCTCCCCCTGTGGCTGCCCTATCTTACCCGCCATCTCGGGAGCGAAGCGGTACAGGACTCGGAGGGGCCACAGCAGCCCGTGGGCCACGGCAGGCGGGAACATCTCCGTGTAGGTGGAAACGCAGACGCCGTCCACCACGAGGGACCCTCCCAGGGTGTGGGGGCAGTACAGGCCTCGCTTCAGCTCGGTCTTGACCTCCGTGACCTCTTCGGGATGAGGGGTTTGGTCTGGTCCATCCACCACGTGCACCACATCCCCAACCTTTCCAAAGAAATCAAATCAAATCAAGGTGGTTTAAATACATAATTTATATATACCTCCTTGTAAGTGAAATGGCAGTCATGTACATGACATTGTACATATATACGATTCACTGAATTGCATTGACTTTCACACATCACACTGACTGATACAAATGTTATAAAACATTGAAAAGATATTATAGTTATATACATAAGACCATTAGGATTAATTATGATAAGATTTCTAATTACATATAATTTAAGACAATGTATGGATTAAAATCAAGATTTTGAAATTCTTCCACTGACCTTCACCTGGCGAGCGGTGACCAGTACGCCGGTCTTCAGGGCGTCCGTCCCCACGTAGAGGTAGTGTCCCTCCGACAGGTGCAGGGTCTTCCCGCCGGTGGTCGTCATGGAGACGAAAGGAGCGATGACGTCCTCGGAGGCGTGGCTGAAGAAGTACACGGTGTCCAGGCTGGCAGGTGTGGTATCGTTGTCAGGAATGGAGAGGACCTTGGTGCCAAGCTGCAGACTTGCCATCTTCTCAGGATGCTTTCCATCGATCAGAATGGTAGATGTGGCAGGGAAGCAAGCGCCTGCAGCACTGGTGATCTCAGGGATCCTGTATGCTACGTTGTCTGCATTCCTCATGACGTCCCGAACGCGTTTGACGAGCTGATCACGCTGTTCATTTGCTGCATTATCTCTTAGCTTGTTGTTGAATCGGACATACCTGAAAGATGCCCAAGTTGATATTAAAATGTAGACTTATGTGAGAGAGAGGATAGTCTTCTTCGCCATTATTATTTGTTCCTGTACTGTAATTTTCCTAATATCACTGATAATATGATTTAGATGATTCTTTATCATTTTGTTATCTGGAACAATTTTATGTCGTTTCGAAGCTACATAATCCCAAAGAATTTTTTTCTTTTGTCTCATTGTTTTATTTTTCTATGCAGACAGATACTCGCTGCACCTACCGTTGCTTCACTTTCTGTAGAACATCTTTGAAATATGGTGGCTGTGAGTCAATGTATTGATTGAAATGGTTGAGTTGCTCATCCTCTTTTGCTTCGTCGAATTTATCCCCATGCGTGAAGATGACAATGCCATACTTAAACAAGTCATCTCCAAACAGGGTTTTCAGGTGGCCGATTGAGGTCTCCTCCTCCTTGGTGAACTTTTGACCAAATGGTATCACCAGGAGAACGGCGTTGACACCATTTGGGCACAGCTGACGGCATTTGGAGATTTCTTCAAGGGTCGTATCCCCCTTGGCATCTGTGTCCATCACACCCGGGGTGTCAATGACGTGGAAACGGATGTCATTGATCTATGGAGAACATCATAAGCTATTAGGCCCAAAATTACATGTATGTACACCACATACTCCCAGTCCCAACAGCTTTTGACAAAATAAAAATGATTAACTTAACACTTCCAGGAAATTTAACTTTGAAGCTCCGATGCAGTACCGTACATAGCCGCCAGGAGGCCCATTATCGAACAAAGTTTGTCTTTGCTGCCCCTACGCATACCCTTGATATCATGAACAACCATTCAAAGCTTTTTGAGTTATGTTGAACACAAACAAAAACTCAGACGAACACAATCCGCTGCAGCAATGTGGGAACATGACAGGTGAACCATTTTGGAACTTGACATTTGTCATATTATTGACATTTGACATATTACTCACCCCTACCATATATCTTTAAGACCTATTCACAGCTTCTTGAGTTATTCTGTACACATACAAACAATGCATAAAAAGCCCACTGCAGTACTGTTGGAAAATGCCAGATGAACCAATTTTGAAATTAACCTTTGTTTCCACAATCACTTACTTATATATCAAAATATCCATAGCTTCTTGGGTTATGCTGAATATGAATGCAAATATACTTGTCTTGATGTCTGTATAATCTTAACAAAGAGCAACATTTTTTTCTCATATTCAATCTAAATTGCAATTGTCTGGAATCTTGCTAGGGTCGACGTCTTTCTGTATTGCGGACCATCGTGGTCACGTGTTTCAAAGGACTTTTTAGGACAAGTATAAAAAAAAAGCTTTGCAACGTAAACTTTATCAGAAAACTATCGAATTTCAGCTAAAGCCATCCTGTTGTGACGTCTAAACCAACTGTGATGGGTTTTGTTACTATCTACCTCATCTGTATGAAATTCTAAAGATTTATGAAGCCTGCGTGACCCTACGATGATACTGATGTGATCAATGGCGCGACGTACAATATAAGCAACATTCCTGGTCATGTTCACACTAAAAAACAATAGTTCCACGATCTAATACCTTCGCCAAATGATGTTAACCCTTGCGGGTGACGAATTAATTATACAATTTTAATAATTGATTTTGTAAATAAGCACCTCATTTGCATGGATTATATCAGTTGATCATATTCTCCAGCCAATGACATCCTTATCTTAACAAACAGGATATCATAGCACTGCCTCATAAATTATGCAAATGAGGTCATGATTTAAATACATTATGTTTATTGATGTTCACCTTCACTTAACTTCCAAATGTGGCAAGTATGAATTCCCAGCAGTTACAACTATGAAATTATAAACATTTGCCATTAAGTATGCAAATTAGGTCCTCATTTACATAACATATATCCTCAGATGTTTTTTCTCGTTCTCAAGTAGATGTCAGAAGTGTTTCATAGTTCTATCATCGAACAAAGCAGATTTATAGAATTTCCTCATTAATTATGCAAATTAGCTCCTGATTTGCATAATTGTCATCTGATTATGTCAAGCATCACTTCAACTACCTACATACCAAAAATCACGACAATCCGTCAACCGGTTCTTGAGTTATCCTCCTTCGAAAATTTTTCAACAAATGCTCCTGCAGTTCTAGAGCAAGCCGCTAGGGGACCCAAACTCATGTCACTTCTTCCCTATCCCAAGAGCTATCTGCCATCCAAAATTCGTGACCCTAGCATGTCCAGATCACGAGATATCAAAACCGGAAGTTCTGCTGCAGTACCTAGGAAAGCCGCCAGGGGGGCCAAAATCTAATCGTTTCTATGTCTCATGAAGACCTACCCACCTACCAAGTTTCATTTCAATCCCTCCACTGCTTCTCGAGTTATCTTGCTAAACCACAAACACACACACACACACACACACACACAAACGCTACTGAAAACATAACCTTCTTGGCGAAGGTAAAAAGCTAAACTAGAGTGAAGCCCTACCCTTTAAATGCAGTCAAAGCTTACATATACATTGAACCAGCTTTTGTTTTCAAGGCGCCAGATCATGTTGCAGGTTGACCTACAAAATGGAGATTTATCTCAAACTTTGAAGCCCCGCTGCAATACTTGAAAAAGTCGCTAGGAGGCCCATTATTGAACTTGACCTGCATCTTTCCTGTCCCTACCTAACCACTAAATATCATTAACAACCATCCGCGTTTCCTCGAGTTATGTTGTACACAAACAAAAACCCCAATATACTAGTACACAACTCTCTGCAGCAACGTAGGAACATGATAGAATAACTATATTAAAACTTGAACATTGTTTCTATAACCGCTGCTCGCCTATATATTTGGTAGGCGAGCAGCGGTTATAGAAACAAAGTTCAAGTTTTAATATAGTTGCGGCGGCAGCTGGCTACATTACACCAAACGACTTAACCTTAACTGTGCATTGCAGTCCAGACTTACCCTTGCTGACTCTTTCATGGAGTGCTTTGTCGTTGATGATCCCAGTGGAGAGTATGCAAAGGCCTTGTTTTGGCCATATCGGCCCAGGATGCAGTTACCCAGGCGGCTCTTACCATGGCCAGTCTTCCCGACCATCACAATAGTGAGTTCAGACTATAATACAAACAAAACAAGATCTCATACCTCCATGAAATATTTAGAGGTTTTGTATTTTTTATTTGTCTCATTGATTATAGATTTCTGAAATAAGGTTGCAATTAGCATATTCTATTTTGATCTATTGTTTTCTGAAGTCAAATTTCATATATTTTACATGTTTAAGTCCTATCCTTTGGCGATGTTTTATTTCAACATTTCATCAACGATTATTCAAATTACATCCACATTAACATAATATATGAATAGTTATGTTAACCTTTGACTAACTCACATGTACCAAATATGAAATTCCCATCATTTACCACTAAGGAATCTTAGCATTATTATGCAAATTTGGCCATTATTTTCATAATTACCCACCAAGGAGGTTTAAAATCAATTGAATTTTAAACCTCCTTGGTCCTATTATATGAAACAATGGAATTACAGGGTTTCCTCAATAATTTTGCTAATTTGGTTCTAATTTACATAATTTGCACGTTATTTTGCATTTAAACTTTGTTTAAGCTACCAACATACAAAAATTATGAAAATATGTTGTTCCTTTCTGGGCGTCTCTACTTGGAAATTCGGAAACTTAGACGGACCAAATGGAGTGATCTAGGTTATGACTGACGGTCTGCTGGACCAAGACAATTGTACAACAGTTTTATTAGTAATTCAATGTATAGGTTCGAACATTTATTTTCAGAAGAGTGGTACCGGTCCGTTTTTCACGGGCCTTCTTTGGTCCGCCCGTGATCATGAAAAGATACTCCTTTAATATGAAATGGTTGAGGTAATGAGAAGGAGATTTACCATGACATGTATTCCCCACTCTTAAAACTGTAACTCGATTTTTTGTTATTGTACTTGAATGGGCAGTTTCGGAGAAACAGATCTAGAATGCCTTACAATTTCAAGTCTAAGAAAGGTTCCACAAAGACAAGATCAAAGTGTCGTATTCGAAAGTTATCATCTTTAGTGAATATAGCCAGTACAAGACTTACCATGCTGATGACCTTTTAATTACCCCAACAGGTCTTCATACATCTGGCGTAGTTTGGTGATCTTTATACTAAGACATCACATGATTATCGATTCTGAGTGTTGTTGAAATGGTCGAGACCAATTGTGCATATTAGAGGGATGGAGTTGAATATTGGAAAGGGATGATCCTTCGACATGTCAACAATGGGTATTATGTCTTGCACATAGATAATTGCGTAGCCACAATGTCTCTACATACCCATTGAGCTGTCGTTGCTTGTGTTTTTTTTTAATTCAAAGTAGTAACCTGTACCTGCTTTTGCAGTGGGCCATACTCTCTACTTCACCTTTGAGCGTTGATTAAAAATTGCCACGTCTTCATAATGTCTGTTTGAGTCACGAGTTAGAACAAAGGTCTTCCTGCTCTCCGTGAAGCTACGGTACCACTCAGCTGTTGGACTACCAAAATGGCGAAGGTTTGTTTGATTTTTGCAGCATTCAATGCGAGGCTCAGTAGGACTTTTTTTATCTGTTGAATCTGCTGATTTATGTCTTACACATACTTATCCATTCATACTTACCAGCATTAATATAGCTTTAAGCCAGAAAGAGACTTTCTAACATGCTGTTGACCCTGTCATTCAATGAACTGATATGAATGGTTTGTTTCTCGACAGGCGGAATCAACTAAGAAGACTACCACCTTGCTGTTGTTCGGGAAGACAGGAAGCGGCAGGAGTGCCACCGGGAACTCAATCTTGGGCCGGAAGGCGTTTGCTGTATCGCCCATGTTCAACACGACTACGAAATACCAGATAGAGACCTGTGAGCGAGACGGGAGGAACCTGAAGGTTGTCGACACTCCCGACATAACGGAAAGCCATGACCACCTCCCCGACAAGGATCCCGACCGGGAAGTCGCTAAGTGGCTGGTGGAGACCAAGGATGGCATCAATGCGATCCTCCTTATCCACAAATTCGGCGTGCGCTTCACCGACCAGCAGAAAACCCTCTTAGGAGCGTTGGTGAAATACTTTGGGAAGGACGTCTACGAACACTGCATAGTGGTCCTCACACACGGAGATCAAGCGGAGGAGGCCATGAAAGACGGATCTCTGACGTCCATCGAGGAATACGTGTCCGAAGAGTGGGGTGGTCTACCCAAGCTGATGGAAAAAGTCGACAACCGGCACGTCGTCTTCAACAACCGCGCCGAAGACGAAGACGAGAAGAAGAAACAAGTGGAACGCCTGATGGACCGTGTGGATGAGGTACGAGGCCAAAGTCCATACAAAAGCCCCTACTGCAGCGGTATCGCCGACTCACCTCCGACCACAGCCGACCCGGGGAGTGATGCAGCTGATGCTACCAACAAAAGCTCCGCCGATCCCAAATCTCTTTTTGAGGAACAGGTCGACAAAGTCCAGAAAGCACTCAAACCTTGGTATTCAAAGCTTCCGTCTTTTTCGTTTGGCAAAAAAGACTAATTTCGAGTCTAACGCAAACAGCAGAAATAGTTGTTGCATGAGATCTGACTGTGATTATTTCAATATTTTCACCACCAGTTGGTAAATACACGTAGAATGACCAACATACATGTATCAAAGACACTGGTATTGATTTTGATTGTTTAGAAAAAGCTATATCAGATAAGGATATAGGGAGAGAAATCTGTACTCGCTTGAGATAGATAGATCATCATAAGGGTTAGGGGTGCTGATACAAGTGTTCCTGTCATTGCAAGACTTTTACAAGTGGTTTGATGGAAGCGTGCGTAGTTCATTTGTTTTGTTTACGTCTATGTGTTTATCAAACACGTGTTTGGACGACTACAATATAATACTAGCATTATACTCTAGATCTGTGGCATGTAGGTGTTTACTAGTATCCAAATAGCATGGAGTATCAATATTAAAACAACAGAGACCAGTTTTACCAAGGTCAAAAGCATCATAAAAGAATGGTTAACCAAACGACCTTGTAGTTAGATCGATGGTGAACTTATAGTAGACATTAAAGAATTGTACAACTGGGTAATAACATTTTCATGCTTCCGGCCTCTGATATCTTCAGCTAATAAATGGCCAAATGAAATCGGTGTTTTTGTCATCTTTTATGGTGCAAAAACTCTACTGTACAAGATCTACATTTGGTTTCAGCTTGCTGCAATAATGGACAACATCGACAGGTGAATGAACTCATTTACAGTCATGACTTAACTTATTTATGGTTTGCATGTAAATAGGCCATATTTTCATTTCATTAACAAAGCTAATTAGTATAAGGGGGTGTAAGTCGGTTTAATGCAAGGGAGGTAGCCATGGTAGCGATCCAGACAAAAGAAGGACCAAAACTCTCAATTAACAATCCTCACTCAACTTTTTAAAACACGACCTTGCCACAGAACCCGAAATCGCTCTATTATACATCACTGTTGTTCTTTATTATACAAAGCTTTCCATCAAATCGTTTCATTTTTATTAATTGAAAACTCAATGAGGTGATCGCAGATCCCTTCTCTAAGTAGGGACGTCCCTCCCTAAGTTTGAGCCCTGAGTTTGAGGAACAGTTGGTCTTTGTTCTGGTACAGACACGCTCCTGGGGTAACCCTACCTGCCTTCAACTGCCAAGTCCAACCAGGCTCGCTAAGTCGATTGTTATGCTTGGAAAAGAAGTTTGTTTTTTGGGAGGCGGCAAAGCTCCTGGGTATTAAGGGGCGGTGCGGTAACTCTGCGGGTTGGGTATGTGGTTAGGTAATTGCGCATTTTACGCACTTTCTATGAAACAGACTTGTGCACACGCACTCTATACAAATTTCCCTTAAAACAGGATACTTGGTATGGGTGGTTCAAGTCTCTTTAGACCTATATTTAGAGCTAGCTTGAATAGTTTTTGAAGAGGAAAAAATCGATAACCAACAGTACAACCAGCTTAACAAAGAGATCATAAAGTTTCCAGGTTGTCTATACATCAATACAATGTCCTTGTCTATACCAATTACACGTTATTCTGTCCCACCCCACTCCGCTGCAGTAATGGTTCCCCCCGCTGGGGGTGAAGGCCAGCCCCTGGCTGCCAACCGTTTTGTAGTCTGTCTGTCGGATCGCCCTGACACCCAACAGCCTGCCACAAATACGCGCCGTGCGGAAAACTTGGGGAACAGGAAGTGAGGTCACACAAACAACGTCCACAGCACAAAACCATTCCTCGATCGAAGAAGATTGGAGAAAACTTGGCCTGCGGGGCTGTTTTGAGAACGTGTTTGTGAGAACGTAGTACTGAAGAAAGGGGTCAGCTACTAACGTTACCTGGAGAGTGTCAGAGTTCATACCGTACAGGTGGGACTTGAAGGTGTGACCAAGGAGGAAGTGTAAGAGTTGTGCTGTTCAACGAGAGAGCAGAAGGGGAACCTCTCAAAACCAGCCATGTCTAACGTACAAGGTGAGCTCACGTTGTAGCTAGACTGTAAATCACAGGTATGTGTGTTGCGTGTCTTCACTCAGGTGACACTTGCAAGCATGCAAGGTCACGATATACGACTGTCTGGTCGCGTAGTATCCGATACTACGCGACCAGACAGTCGTATGTAAATGGTTACTTTACTACTGGTCAGTATATCACAACATACACAAAATGCAACCAAATTTATATCGCATTCCCCTAAGTGTAAGTTCTGATTTTCGGAAAGGCACAAATCAGAACACTAATGAAACTTGAATGATCAGTGGCGGCGCCGGATAATACCTTTGGGACAGTTGAATGACGACAAGACTACAACAATGTAAATGCGCGTCAATGTTTTACCCAGTCGTGCAACAATCCGAGGAATGACAGCAAGTAGTAAATTGTAGCAGAGAGTTAGTCTTAATTAATGTTGCCCAATCAACTACGTAGTATAAAATGTCTCGTTAACGTTACGTGCATTTGAGGGGAACTACGGACGATCGGAATTGCTTTTGAGGTTCAGCAACCCAGAAGATATTCAGCTGACCTCATGTAATATGTTTTTGTGACACAAAACTCTCAACAAAAAAGTACAGGCTACCCTGGTGCCCCCTCTAGGTTAGCTTAACCCTCCCCCACTCCCAATGTTAACTTGAACTTTGGTCCTGGGAACAGGAAGGCCTCGCGGATTGCCTATGCTAGCAGTTATGCAGACTTCCATTTGTTTAACTGTTGCACTTCCTCATGTGTCTAGGTTTTACCCACTCTGTAAACACATCTAGCGAGGTCGACCCAGATTTAATGTGTCGCTTTTGTGTATGCACGGCTCAAGCCTCATTCATTCTCCTGTACTAGGAGGCCATTGTATGAATCCTTGTGCGTGATCTGGCAGAAACAATTGCATTACGTTACCTGAACCCCTCTGGGAAGCCATTATGAGGCCTGATCGTTAGAAGGTGTGTTAGGTAAACAATATCAGTATTCCAATCTCGGCGGGCCACAGAAAAAAGTGTAGTCTGTTCTGAGGGGCTGTTTCTGTGGGCATCGTGACAACCACGCCCACTTTCTTTCCTCCCCACGGCATTCCTACAACACCAGACTAAATATCAATATTGTGGACATATTCACCAGACTGGGAACTTCTCACGATTCCCTTTTCAATTCCTTACTTGGGATTGTTACCTACGGCAGACTGTGGGAGTCAAGGAAATTGCACTAATGCTCAAAGTGATGCATACAAAAAGACTCAGAAAATAAAAATGAAATCAAACATCTGCTTGGAGCTTAGTGGACCAATAATCTGTATAGTTTTCTTTAACTATTTCACGGCCACCACCTTTGTGAGCAATAACGATCGGTCCCCATCCATCCCAAATCTCGCCCATTCGTGACCCCCTCCTCCACCCCACAATAACGATCGCCCCCTCTTTATCACACTCGTCTAACCGTTGTGACGTTAAGGTTTTCTTTTCGTGATTCTTTCGTTGGTGCCACTTTTACGCATGGTACGAACAATGAGATTTGATAATCTGTAAAGCTTTAATAATCTCCTTGGTACGAAAAAGTACAGTAACGTAGAACCCTAAACTGTTTTGTCATGGCCTAACCCAATATCACCTGGGACACTTATTTCAATTCCAACCCATTGTACTGAGCCCTGCACTACAAATGAAAAGCTGACCGAAGTCGTTTACGACAAGAAATATTGTTCTCTTTGTTCACCATTAAATTTGTTTAAATTATTAATGTATACTAGCAGCAGCTTGCGGCATTGAGAAATATCTTTACTAGGATCCGGAGGTGAAGACCTTTGCTAGTGACTGTGTAGTACGGTTTCCTTCATAAAATCGATATGATGCAATTTGAAAGGAATCTGCAAGGTGGCCGTGGTCAATGTATCATCAATTCCGTAGCCATGGGTAGATGTTGCACCTAGAAAAATGGATACTTCATAATTAAAAGCTCGTTTAAACTTTTCAGGTATACCCTGTACACAAACTAACAAACGCAGTTGCAGGTATAGTAGAGGGGATTCATTCCTCAGCTAACCGACATCTCGCACACGCGGTCGTCCCTCGGTACGCCATCTGGAGCCGCATAGTTCCCGCTTAGAACTTTTATTCAGCCTGTCACACAGTTGCAGGTGTTTTGTTATGGACGGAACGCACAGCAACTTGTTACAAAGGAACGTTCCCTCGCATCGCCTCCAGTCATGGCTGTGGCTCCCGACCTCTGTGAAATTCTTGACATACTTCGTAACTATAGTTGGCGCTGTTCCAAACTCAGATGTACATTATACAGTACAGAACTCTCGGCCAACACAACCACTGCGTGCCGAGGGACACTCTGCAAGGGATGTGCTGTGTTTATGTTACATTTTTCAGTGGGCTACACAGCTCTGTTCCAGGGAAGGTATGTTGTTTCGGAAACAAGCGGCCCACCTCTTCCCGATATATGGACGGATTCTTTGTCATTACCGAATGATGACCCATTTTCCTCAGCTTGAGGGGATGACGGCGTTCTGTTGAATGTTGTTACCAATTACAAACTTGGTGATGAACAGGAAATCAAATATCCACAAGAAATGGAAGAAAAAAGCCGACAGAACAGCGAACAAAAAAAGCGCATTTACTCTTGTACTAACTTTAACAACAGTACCAGATATATCCGTAAGCACGACACGACTCCACTGCGCTGTGTATCTTTCTTTAAAAACGTTTAGCACACTCCCCTACGTTAAAGGAATTCGTTTGCACCATGCACGCTAAGTTGTTATAAATCTTCATTTCAAACAAACATCGAGCGTCCAGAGCCAAGTGCGCAAAAGCTACAGATGCTGTTGGCAGATTGGCGCATCAATTCCGTATTGTGTTTTTGCCACACATTTAGACATTAGACAGATTAGCCTTAGAGGCTCGATGGGCGTCATTCCACCGTACAGAGAGGGAAGTCCTACGTAGAAAGGAGTGGAAAATGAGGAAGACAAAAAATTGAGAAAAGGAATAAATACATGTAAATAAGTAAATATTGAGAAAATAGGTATTGACACACATTGTGAACATACTTTTTCTTCCTTGCAGTGTGAAGTGTTCCTCTTTTTCTCAGTGGAAACACAACATCTACCACCCACGCTATTGCCCACCTATTCCAACCTGTCCACACCTTTACCTGTCCACACCTTTACCTGTCCACACCTGAGCGGAAATGACGTTAACGTGACTGTGTGACCACAGGATGTGTCTTTGAACTACCTGTAAAGTCAGTTATTATCATGGACATATAGGGCAGAAGCACCCGTGTATCATGTCTATCTGTGAGCCGTTTCCTGGAGTTCCTCTTCAAGATCCCGGTGGGAGTTTCCCCGATCTAAATACTGGACTGTCTCAACTTAGAAATCATGCAGGGAATTCGTGCACGGAATGATTGCTCAATAATACACGTGGATAGTACCCTAGCTATTGTTACGCAATGTAATTTGTAGAAATATCTCTTATTTCATATTCTAAGCAATGTATTCATTATGAGTACAATAGACTATAGCATATTTGACGTTGCAATCTATACAAGTGATTGTGAATCACCCCTTGAATCGTAGTGGACCATTCCTTTGATGCGTCACATAGATTACGTAGGGGGCAGACCTGACTTATCATCATTATACGGAGCAGCAGGCGGAAGATAGGACGGCCCGGACTTTCTTCCTCGTTCCGCTTTCTTATCTTGCCCCAGCCAGCAGGCTTTCCTTTCAAAGCTAAGATTTTGCCTTGCCTTCTGAGACTGAAACATGCCGACGCTAGCTTCTGCCGATTCTTTGGACTACCAAGGTGGGTTCGGTGGTCATCGTAATACATGTACGAGTACCTGTCTTCTTTCTATTCGATAAAAAAGCAATGCAATTTTGGCTCACAGTTACTTCCTCCTGATCTGTGTTTGCTGCGCATACATATTTTCTATCTAATCATGACCGGTAAAATGTATGTTTCTTCGGAAATCAGTAGCTTTCAGGTTTCATCGTACATGTAATAGGATTTTTGCGTTGCCGGTGCACTGTTAACATGTTAGTCCATTTTACATATCTGTGTGACTCAGTGTGATAGAGAGCTACGCTCGTACCTGGTCACTTTGAGGAAGTAGCTAAAACATTAAATCTTTCTCTTCACTTCCTCCATAGGAATATTCTCTCAAGTTGTGTATTTTTGCTACGATTGTAGCCATTTTATTGCTTTGAATACCATAACTATCTGCGTGTGGCGATAGCTGTTGTTTACGACATCATGTAAGGACAAATGGTGTAATAACGTACAATAACGGTTTTAGTGCAGATTCTTGACTCGTTACATTTGCCCTCGCGACGTATCGTTCGTCTGACTTTCTGACAACCGTTGGTCGGATTTAACCATATATAGACTTGGACTTTTGGGTAGGATTTTCGAGAGGATATAATATTTCCTATAATGATATCTGTTATTGAAACAGCTGAGGGGACTAGACAAGATGTTGATTGTTTTGAAATGATGTACGTTAGTGTGAATCATACATGTTATGTATGTATGTATGCGCCAGCTGCAAGTGTCGCGCTCCCCACCCCTCCCCATTGTGTGCTCCATAACGTTCCCATTGCGCCCATCTGTCAGTCTGGTCCCACTCCCCGGTGTCAAGCCAAATACGTGATCCTGCCAAATACATGACTCCGACACTACTTGGGGGTTCCCAATATACCTGCGACTACTCTCGAAGCAGAGGTTCGGGTTTTGGCTTATTTTTGGTGTGTTTTGGGCCTTTTTTATGGAGTTTCTTTTTTGGACTGGAATTTTTTTACCCAACCCAGTGCAAAACAAACACGATAAAAAAGCCTTAAAACACGCCAAAAATACTCCAAAACCAAACCTCTAATTGGAGAGTAACCTGAGACAAGGGGTGGGAAGGGTTTGGTCGTGATATGGAAGACTAAACCTAACCTAACTCCAATCGTGAGTCTAACCCTAGTCCTGAACAATGATCCCAACCTTAACCCTAACTGTTATACCAACCCTAACCCTAACGTATGTGGCAGCGCAAGGATTTGGCACTGTTGCGCCATCACTACAGCCACTTAACGCGTCTCCTCACGTATATAGGAACACAGCAATTACAACACAGGCGTTTAAATCACGGACAATGTAAAATGCGTGTTTGGTGTAGCTGGTCTATTTGTCTACGCGTGATATTGAGAAATCTTAATATTAAGGTGTCCAACTTTCCCAGAGGGTTGTAGAAATTTTGATTCAGATCAGTCACGCCCAATAAAATCATGTACCGCTGAGCGATAAATCGTCATATTCTATGCATCGCCTGGCCTTGGTGACAAGTGCTGTTGCCTGGTCACGAATGCTGTGATTTTTAAAAAGTTCACTTGCAACTCGTTTAGTGCAACAATGATTAACGTTGTAGCTACTTTATACTGTCTAGTACCAATACACGTATATAGAGTTCCGAACAGAAGATACAGTATGCAGTATCTACACCTGCTGCGATATATACAGAGAAAGATCACGGATCCGGAACGCTGGCCATTTAACGCCCATTTCCCTATCCCCAGGGCCACTAGACCTGACACGGGCGCATTAAATCAACCACATCCCCGCTATTAGAGCGGCGCTCCCGGCACACATGTGGGACAGTGACTCAGTAATGACTCACACATGCCGGGATTATGTCATTACTGAGCTCACCTGGGGACGGGGATTCCCCTGACTGCCATATATGGAGGAACCATATCGATTGCCGGAATAGATACCTATCATGATCATGTTTCTAACTATCATCGTCAGATTCTGTGCCGTGTGTACCAGTACTAGAACATATTTTTCTTATTTTTGACCAGGCGTTATTAAGACTAGCCTGAGTGTCAGCTTTTTAGGGCTAGCTTTCCGGCCGGTAGCGGATCGTGGGGAGCGGACGAAAGCTAAACAGGCTGACACTCAGGCTAGCGTATGACCTTAAAAAAATTTGATAAATTTTATTTCACATATATATATATAATGTTATAGACAGAATGCTTCCCTCTATGCTTTTCTATGACAAATTTGTCACAATTCGATTGGCAAGGCTAAGAAATTGAGTCAGTACCTGCAATTTGTTTCTGGAAGTGACACAAACTGTCGCCTGATAATCTGACGAAAACTTCTATTTCATTTTCTGCAGGAGGGAAACAGTATGGAGAACTCAAACGGAGACAGGAGGAGATACTGGACGAGATTAACCAGGTGAGATCTCGCGAGAAAGAGTGAGGTGATGCTTAGAACCCACTTCTTCAAACCTATGACTCATCATTCGTTAAGTGTCCCAGATAGCGGGACAGCGTTTGTCCAGAAACAACGGATCACTCAACTGAACCGTTTCACTTTCTCTGATGTATCGGCGCCGGGCATGTGAAGAAAACGCGTCTGTAGGGGACCACTGTCTATTCCCATAATGAAAACAGACCAGAGCTTTGATGTGTAAGGTGTGGACAGATCTAGTTTGGTCCGTCCTGGTGTGGAACTCAACTGAACCGTTTCACTTTCTCTGATGTATCGGCGCCGGGCATGTGAAGAAAACGCGTCTGTAGGGGACCACTGTCTATTCCCATAATGAAAACAGACCAGAGCTTTGATGTGTAAGGTGTGGACAGATCTAGTTTGGTCCGTCCTGGTGTGGAGCGTAACTATCAGGCAGCTGGCTAGCAGCGACACACGGTCTAGTCAGGGCGCCACTCTTTTTAACGGTGAAATTACCGTTTGGAATAACTCTATGCAGCAAATGTTTTATGTGTCATGACAGTTATGACAGCGTTAATACCGAAACATTCATACTCACGAGATTTCTGTAACGTTGAATTGTACAGTCATCGGCATTCTGTACCTTTTAGATTTGATTCTCAATTCAGTGTCCGTCTAAATTGTTGCCTATGATATGTTTGTGTGAAGATTTTTTGTTTTGGAGCCACAAAAGTCATGCATATTTCTTCCCACGTGCCTCGATGCTTGGAAATCATCCCTTCCAGGACTAGTGTTTAGATGGGGAACAAAACAAACTTTGAGTTCACATGCCTAGCTGTTGTCTGTTTATCCTCGCCGACCCCTTCAAAGTTAATGTCACAAAACTACCGTCCTAATGAGACCCATCTGTCTGTGCAGGAGCGCTTGTCGTTCACGCTCTTTGTGTAGCGGGTTAATCCAGGGAGATTAGGTCTGATGACAGTCTGATGACTTTGACGTTGGTTGTTTTCTATAGTAGACTTCCTAAGGCTAGGTTGATAGGCCATGGAAATGCATATGATGGCAATTTGATCGATCGGTAGTAGTCTCTAACAGCCTCAGTACGTACATGTGAGGATAAGGAAGAACCGACGGTATAAAAGGTTGATGCTGCAGTCTTCCACGTTGTGTCTTCCTTGAACTGTCTATAGGAAAAGGAACCCAAAACATTTGTTCCGTCGATGTCTTTGATATATACAAGGACTGGGGATATTGTAGTGGGTATGCTGCGTTCTTATATATGGCACTTTCCGTAGAAACATGAAAATGCCCAAAGTTTGATATTCTTAGATCTTCACCATCACGCTGTACAAGTTGGGACAGACTCATTTGGAAGGATCGACAGTGTTAGCGCTCCGGTTTGTGATCGTATGCCACTGTTACAAAAGAGTGTTTCTAGTATCACATATCAATTAATCATTCCCATCCTCGCTCCCCACAGGAGTTTCTGACGGATGACGATTACAAAGAGGTGGAGGATCTGGCTGACAGGCTGGAGTCATCAAAGAGTGAGTGTTAGGATGTAACATAAATACTGTAACCATATGCATGATTTCAAACACGCTTCTGAATATTTTTGGCTGTATATTGGGATGTATTTTAAACGGAAAACTGTGATTTTTGTTGCTGAACTTTATATTTCCTTCTCCTCCACCTTTCCAGAGACTTTTATGGAGATGGATGAAAACAACAACGGAGAGCTCGGTAAGTTGGTGTGATGTAGTGACGCAAAAACGTTCGTAGTGCTGCCCTATATTATTGCATCAATGATGAGAGATGTAAAAGCTAAGAGATGTTCAGCCTGAAATTAGAAACGAAAAGCTTCGATGTCTTACAATCCCATCAATTAGATTTGTATACATGTACTAGTATCTTGGCGTGTTATAATTTAACGTCAAGTCACCCAAGTACAAGCACTGTTGATCTACAATTAAAATCTCCGCCGTAACTAAATGCATGAAAACCACAATTCCGTACAGGTATGATGGAGGTGAAGCGCATGATGGAGAAGCTGGACCAGGCCAAGACTCACCTGGAGCTGAAGAAGATGATCAATGAAGTGGACACGACCGGTAGGGGCGTCATCACGTACCGGGACTTCCTGGGGATGATGCTGGGCTCCAAGAGCTCCGTCCTCAAGCTGTACGTACAGCATTCATGTCTTTACATATGTGTATAGAATTATTCTTTATTTATTACAATGGGAAATTGCATTCGCTCCACGTGTTGTCATGAGGACATTTGTGGTAAGCGGAGGAGAGAAAAGTTTAAGGACGTGACGTCTGTCAGTTTTACAGAGAGAAACAAATCAGGCCTGTCAGTACATTGTACTAGTATCACGAGATGAATTTTGTCAATTACTCGGAAGAAGCTTTACAACGAATAGACCTTTATGAAAGATATATTCCCATTGAATTTGGTCCCTTGCGTTATTTTTGTTTCTTTAATGCCTATATTCTTATTGATCCACAGATATTGTGATTTTCTATGTAATATCTTCATTTGAACATCTTACAGGATCTTGATGTTTGAGGAGAAGAGGAAGGAGAAGGAGAGGCCGAAGGGAGTGGCGCCCAAACGTGACCTGTCCAGCCTACCCTAGATAAACCAGTCATGTTTCTAGATAATGTCCGGGCACGTCCATTGCCATCTTTTACACATCTATGTTGGTGAAATAATGGAGTAATGGTTTACTTTTGGTTCCTGCATGGTGGGAGATTTTGTACATGAGGGATTAATGTTGGAAACAACGGTAGATTTTGTAAAGGATTTTTTACTTCTTAGTTGGAGAGCAAATCGCCTTTAATATCGCGAGGAATTTTCTTTATTTTACATGTGACGAGACGGTCGCTATAGATCTAGAATCATGTAGTCAAATTTATGTTTCCAATTTTTTCATGTCCAGTGTATTCCTTATTGTTTAGACTTTCACACACTCTCTTTTAGTGTACCAGAAACTTTAGAATTAGATAAAAATTTAGATAACCAAGATTGCCTCTCTATACTTGTATTTTATGTAAACTGGGGAGGGCTATAGATGGGTGAAACGATTGTGTAGGATAGGGTTAGGTAAAAGATCATGTCTGCAAATTTGGACTAAATAGGTACTATCGCCTCATATGCTTACATCTTTTAGGCTTGTGATGCCATGTGCTTATATTACTTCTTATATTACACGTCTTTGAGATAAAACAATCAGGGCTGTTTAACGAAGGTTGTTTGTGTGTCATTTTAAGATACTCAAATCCATATTGCTGTTTACAATAAACTGAAATGTAAGTTTGTAACAAAATGTCTACTTTGTCATTTTTGACTCAGATATGATTATGAAGATCTTCGGTGGTGTAATCATATTCAACTCAAGTCTGCTCCTGAAGTTGTGTTAAACATAACCCATTGGATATGCCGACTGATTAAAGAAAAAAAAAGTTTGTTAAAAAATAGAGCTGGCAAGGCCGACCTAGCTCCTTATACAGAACAGGGCTTCCCTGTCCATCCACACTTATCACACCAGGCTCTTAGCACATTTTTATTTAGCCTTTGACCCAATTCCTACAGTTCTTATCTGTACACAAAAACAGGAAAGTCTAATCATTTGATGAGGAACACAGACCATATCTGAGATTCTTCTGATAAAGTACAAGCATGGATAGATATGCTTAATGTAAAGAGATGCAAGCTAAAAAGAAATCATTTCCTACAGAAAAGCTGTGCACTGTCATACATAAGGTGGAGTACCAAATTGATTCCTTTATTTCAGTACAGTTATACATGTAGTAAACACAAACCTTCTTGGGTATTCAAATACGTTACAGAGCATAAAAAGCTCTTATTGTATGTTAAATCTGATGCGAAAGAACATTTTAGCATACACACACAACTGTCCTGCACAAATATTAAATTTTATAATTTGCACCTTTATGTGCACCACTCTTGCAGACCTTCACTAGTAGTGTGCATTTCATGCAGACCACAGCAATGGCGTACAGCACAATGAGCACATTCCTGTTGCATTAATAACTTATCAGATGCTGCATCCCTGGGCTGCTCTAAATCTTTGTGGAAAAGGGAAACACAAACAAAATGTATTTCACCATTGTGTCCTTGGCTAAAGCAAGCCATGGCTAAACATACCACCTCAGTCCCAAACATTTAGGAAACAAATACTAGCAGTACCTAAACAAGACCTACACATCACTTAACACGTGAGAACACACTGTCCCTCACAATCCATTCCTTTCATAAAACATTAAACTATATACATGCTTGCAGTTTATGTAGCCTGGCAAATAGGGCACTGGTAGCCAGCTCTTTTCTGGAGTTGGGTGGAGTGTCAGGTGGGCTGTGTTCCAGGCTACATACATGTATGTACATGTACAACAAACTACACACAAAAATGGAGTCACCCTATCAAATAACATCATAATTCACCCAGTAGAAAGAGTATATCACAAATAGCCAGTTTCTTTATATACTTATCATTATTGTTAAGATAAATATACATACTTTCCTTCAATTTCTCAAGAAAGAATGTCTACATTCTAATGCATGACCAGTTTATACAGATAGAAATACATGTATGAGCAATGTACCTTTAGCATGTTTCTTGTAGCAATAATGCAATCGCATTAGCTATCAGAAAAATATATCAGACTGTGTTGATGTGTTCAGCTAGCATGTGTGAATATTGCACTATGTGACATGATCAGGCAAGTGTTAGTCCATGATATTCTGCTGTCTTTCTGTCATGAAAAATACAGAATTTTTTTTCTTATCATTTCTTACCTTAAGGCAGCAAGTCTTAATAATCAATTTTGCTATGTTGCTGTGATGAGACTTTGTGTTCAAATACATGTGCTGTCATTTATAGCATTTGTCAAGATTTGAAACTGACAGACCTGGTAAATATAATTCATTTTTTGCCATGACTGATATAAAAAAACCTAATATGATACTAGTAGTAATTACATTCATGCATCTACCAGTAATTCTATTTACTTATCATTGGATCTTGATTAATGCACACACTGGACTATTATTTGATGATGTTGTTTTGTCTTAAACTGTCAATTATCCTTGACTCTCAATAGTTTGTAGAAAAAGCACTTTTTACAAGGCTGAATACTATTTTTAGAGGTTCCCATTACATTTTTCACTAACCCAGCACATCTGAAAAAACACAGCAATTCCTTATAAAAAGTGTTCCCATGCAGCAAGGTTAAGATTAAATTTTGAGCAGCAAAAAAGTCCCTATGCTACTTTTCTTGGTCAATATCTGACCACCACACTAAATAGACTGTTAAATGTAACCCATTGTCTCACCAATTATGCATAGACAAAATACAGCTGTCTACAACCAAATGATGAAAGAAACACAGTATAATACAATGTAGTATAAAGCTCTTACTAGTCCAAACTGTTAAGAAAAACACTTAAAAATACATTACATACAATGTAGTTGCTTTTGTTTACAAAAGACAAATGCTTCTTAAATGTTGTCTGACTACTACATTTTCCTAGGCAATATTCACAGGTTTATTATAATGCACTTGAGTTCATGTAGGACAATGTTCCAGACCAGGGACCACTATGGCTTCCTGTACTTCTGAATGATGATGGGCACTGGGAAATGGACAGAAAAACACAATATTACTATGATTTTATAATTATAATTTCACTAAATAAAAAATAATGCTGCAACAGTTCAAAGCTGGAAGACAATGTACTTTTCATGTTATCTAAAACATGGAAGTGATCAATATGAAAGTGCAGAAAAAGTAGTATATGAAGAGCAAACTTACACACAATGACGAGGATGATGACCAGTAGTACAGTGAACAGTAAGGCATACATCTGTGGGGGACAAGATGAGGTCAATTTTTAAAGTCAAACATGCATTTTATTTACTTCAGATCTGTACCATGAAGACTTACTCAAATGACAAAATTTGCATGCCTAATACATGTACAAAGCTTTTAAATTGCATGAAAATATGACCAAAACACAATTATGGAAGCATTGTAACAGAAGATATTCCTTACCTTGCAGTTGTGCCATCGCATTGTTGACTTGAGTCTTTTGGAAGTGTTTAGAAACTTGATGCTGTGATCAGAGAGTTCCTCTGTGGTAAATAAGAGTATACAGGTATATAGTTAGACAATACATATCTTATTGTGACCATTGCATAATTATGTTTCCTTCTTCTACATGCATATGTTTAGTTGTCTTAGGTTGTGTGTAAATAACGCATTCAATATTATAGAAACTGTAGATTGTACTTCTTGCATGTATCTATAAGCCAACAACAGTAATTAGCTGAATGAACAACAATATCCATGTGAACTGACTGAAATAAGCCTGGTTACCATAGTGACAGACATGGTTGCCATAGTGACAGACATGGTTGCCATAGTGACAGACCTGACTTGTCCTGTAGCAGCTCCAGGTTCTCTCCCCTGTCTATCACCTTGGCAACATTGTCCTGCATGACCTCTATGACCTCATCCACCTGACCTTGAACTCTGTGAAACACAAAAATGGACACATATATGTAATTATTTATAGTGGAAGTCTGTTGTCAAATAATAGATAAATGCATTTCCAAATACACATCTTGCATACACATTACTAACTGCACAAATACACATTTTCATACACATTACTCTAACTGTGCAAATACACATTTTTATCAAACAACAATAACTTGGTACCTTAATGCAAAATGTTATCAAAATGTAAGGTAGATAAACACAGAAACTTCTCTACTTCAGTAGATTCCACATTGTTTACTGAGTACAAATTGCATGTATACTGTAGCTGTATCATAAATCATATTCAACAGATGCAAAGGTGAACACTTCTATCATATTCTAACAAACCTCTTGATTTTGGTGTACCTTGTTGTAGCGCTTCCCACCTGCAGCTCTGGAACAACAATAACATTACATTCAACAAAACCTCTCATTCTCAGTTCATTAGCCATGTGAAAAAAACTATCAGAGAGCTCTGGCACTTTCTGTTTTGTAAGCAGTCAGTAGATACCAGTTCTCATTGCAAATAATCTGCTTATAACCTTGAAGAATGTTTTTGCATCTCCTTTTCCTTGTTGACACTCATACTGGTCTGTAGGGACATAGTAACAGGTGTTGTTTACAGTATGGAATGGACCATATCGAAGAGTAAACAATGAAATACTTCAGTGTTCAGTCCGTGAAACAGGTGACTGCCAGTCTGCTGTGCCAGCTACTGTATAGCGTTTGTATGTTGTAGTTAAGACATAGATTGATACTAGTATGTTTTAGCTATGTATCCATATATTACTGGGTAAAGCACTTCATGGGGCATCGCACCCATAATGTATCGGTTGATCTATCTATCTGCCTGAAATTAGATCATTTATCATTAGTTAAGACATTTAGAATACATGTGTAACTGTTACTACTTTGGCGGCATCTATGTTCTAAGTTCAGAGCTTCAATACTATATTGTCTGATTTTGGTACTCACACAAAAAAGTCTTCCTCATCATCATCACTGCCATCAAGAAGGCTCGCCTGATATCGAACATCAGAAAACAAACAATGTTTTGTAAGTCAATGTTCTATCTGCTTTGATATGCTACACTTGCAATCAGTATTACATTATAATACATTAAATACAATGTATTACAACAAACAATATTGACACAAAGGGATGTGTACTAGTAACTGTAATGTGACATCGTAAATAAAGAAATTGCAAGAGTGACAGTGATTGAGAGAGGGTGATAAATATCATGATTTTATGAATGCATATCAAAGTGTATTCATAAGCTGTATATCTAAGCTTTGAATAAACATACATGTGTAATTGACATACCTCAGTCAATGACTCATTGCAAGTGTGCTCTTTGACAAGCAGACATCAGAATCACAGAGATAATGTTATTGTGATCAATTAAAAATTGTGACACCAACATCTGTAGTTGTGTTGTGACAAGAGGAACCCTGTTACTTACTCTCTCGGCTACCCCTGCCCTGTACATATCGTCGCTGTCCAGGAATCTCTTGAACTTGGGAGGCATCTTGGAATTTCTATTACTTTCCTACCATGCAGTAGTGGAAAGGGAGGGAGGAGGATGGAGGAAGGATGAGGGAAAATCTCACATCACCGCCACACCTCCCGACTTAACCTGTAAAGGTACACCCAGGCAGTTAGTTAGCGTCAATACGTTAGCGACTAAGTTACTAACCCGTTCTTCTGAACGACTGGGATCCTGTCGGCCTGACGGAGGAGCGTAGATCGCGCGGGATCCCCCGGATCGCATGTGGTAGTGGCTGGCTGCCGTCGCTGTTTGTAACATGGCGTCTTCAAGGATCTACAGTCCTATCTTTAAGAAGAATCCGGAGGACTCAAATAAGGGACACTTGATGGTTGATCCTGGGGATCAGAAGTGATCCAGAGGTTTGTGATCCAGCCTAGGGTGATCCAACTTGTGACGTGGACGTTTCCTACAGGATCTCCTGCAAGCTTACCCTTTACAAAGGTCAAAGGCTAAATCTGAATGTGAAGGGTCAGAAGAATTCCGCATATCTTCTGGAAAAAAACAATGCAAACACTTGGGCAATACCAGTCACTAGTACAGGAAATAAAAGATGGAATTTTCTAGGAAGGTATGGTGCAGAAATGATCTCATAAAACGTCAACAGAATCACACAGAGCGTGTCACAAGACACCCCAGACAATACCCGAGGCGTCTACGGGGTTGAACAGCCTTGGGACATGAATAATATATACTTACTATTGTTCTCTTGCACGCAACAAGTCGATCTGGTTCAGATCGGACTACATCCAGTGTTGTTGTGATCTCTGTCCCGGAAGTAATCCGCAAACATCGGACCGACGTTGGGCTATACCACTAGTAAAATAGGTAGGGAAAGTACGCTTTCTATCTTTTATCAAATAGACTGTTTAATGTAATAGATGCTAAACAGTTACAAATATGATACTATATGAGTTTCTATGTACAAAGACAAAACAAAATGCTAGTATGTGCTGGTGTTAGTATGTATCTACATAAAACATGACATTACGAGGGTACAACCTCTGAATACTATGGTTTAGCCCACTAGTTCTTACCTTGGTTTATGATGTCTTATGTATGGACAGAAATCAGCCACTTGTTCCACATTGATGACAACTTTTCCTACAAAGAAAGCAACCATAGTTTTCTATAAATCTGCTCCAATAAAAATATTTACGTTTATTCGTTAAAAGCCTAAAATATTGCAAGAGGGGAAATGAAATACACAAGGGACCACCGTGTATTGTGGTAACAAAAATGGCGCCGTCCAGTTGAAAAAAAATGGTTTCGGTCGTCGTTTGATATTTTTACCTCAGAATCTCCCGTGGACAAGCATCACGTTTTAGAGCGCTGAAAGAATTCAAGAGCTGGTGTACCCAGGAATAGACGGCACCATGTCAGATTTCCCAGAAAGGGACGTGAAGGTAAGAAAAACGGGTTCAAATTGAAGTCGCACGTCAGAAACTTTCCCTGTCAGTGTCACACTTCCCAAAGCTAAAATATTAAACATGCGTCAGATCTCGTAAATAGTATCTATATTCGTCTAGATTTATAAGTAGATGATGCTTTCATTCCATCGGATGCTTAGTTACAGTTTACAACAATGCAGGCTGCAACAATTTAGAGTTTTAATAAATCGATATGAAAAACATATGTGCTGCAAATGCAAATTTGAACCAACCCTGGAAGGTGACAGACGGTCACCGAAACGTCGGCTGAATAAAAAACTTGGTTGTGTAGAAAGAGTCTCTATACTCAGTGACTTGCCAACCTGATGAAACTACTCACAGATAATTAATATAACATAATAAAATTTTGTGACTACAAGTTTTCCTGTCCTATGTTTGTAGGAATTCTCCTTCCGTCAGATGTGTAAACTGCGAGTGAGTGACCAGCCCTTCTCAGATGACAGCAGCAGTGTTGGCCGGTACAGTCTGATAGCTGTCTCCAACATGTATGGGATAACCTATGTTGGTTCCCCAACAGGTATGAATTATGCAAAATTATGTTATGTAAAGTTATCATCATAATTTTTCTTAACATTTTGTTGTAAGCAACTGTTTGATAATTTGTATTTAGTCAGCTACCCTACTGTACTGTAGGATACTAGTAATGTAAAATCATGTATGTTATGTTAAAGGTTTGCTCAGAATTTAGTATAAGAGGCCCGGCGGCCTCTTGACACCTTGCAAATACATGCAAGTTGCAAGACTCCTTTGAAGTTACGTAGCTTCCAAAGCCTCCACATACATGCATGCTTTATCTATTGGTGAAACTGTGATCAAAATGTACTAAAAGCTTATGACTGATGTCAGGCTTTAATAAAAAAACTCACTGGAGTTACAATAAGAACAGATACATGTATGTCTGATATCGTCATTTGTCCCCAGACCTTAAGGTTATCCAGACATCTGAGGTGGGGAAGATTCACCACAGCAACACTTCAGGAGACATCAACACTGTTGGTAAGCATTACTGTAGAATCAGCAGCAGTTGGCACTTGCATTGCAAAAATCCTTGTCAACATGTAATGCATTGAAATTGTACACGCAGGTGACTTGAATAGCATTTGCAGTATTTGATTGAAGTTTCACATGATACAAGACATAATGATAAAACACATGGATAATATTTTCCTGTAACTTGAATGTTTGTTTTCTTGTTGCTTCCAGTTGAAAACCTGCCCATGAAGCGGTTCCCTATCCCATCCATCCACCACCTGGGGCTGAGCTGTGATGAACTCACCCTGTCTGTGTGTCACACCAGAGAAGACAGCCTGGCTCTGTCTCTGTATGACACCAGGGTATTCCTTGGGAAGGTGTGTACTACTGTCTCTGTTCACACCTGTTATACTCATGATGAAATGTTACATAGAAAACGTATATCTATTATATTTTGTGCCAGGGTTCTAGCCAGCTCAAAATCAGCCCAGGTTTATGATCGGACCTGGGGGCAAATCATTGGTTTGAGAGTGGTTGTTGGTGGTCCTTTGGATGTTTCTATATTTTTACCCAAGATTTTGGTGTCACACGCCAGAATTTTCCTGCAATTGACGGAAAAACGGGTGCTGGCTAGAGCCCTGTTTTCTGCCCAGTTTCTTCTGTTTTAGTGCCAATATGTTGGCTTAATTTTATCATCTTTCAAGGAAAGACTACTCAATTAGTGGATATATGAATTCTGAATCATTGATGACAGTTCTGGTCAAGACACTTTGAAATGCAAGTGTTTTTCCATGTGTCCTCTATCATTCTGATGTTGCATCTCCCTTGAATGGTAATCCGCAGGATCCAAAGCCGGCCTTTTGTAAAACAAAGCTGTCCACAGTCAAGGGTCTGACAGTGTGGGACGTGAAGTGGAACCCCGCCCACCCTAACATCCTGGCCTGCCTGCGCTCAGATGGAACACTGGTCGTGTTAGAGGTCACAGACAACAACAGCATGAAGGTCATGGCCACGTTTGATGGCACCAAAGGCATCACTGCAAGTGAGTAGACTATACAGAAACAAACTAGTACATGCACGCATGCAACTTTGTTATACAGAAAAATGTTCTAAACACACATTAGGATTCATTCAGAATTTTGTTTGACTGTTGTCAGTTTGTTTATAGAAACAATTATGGCAAAGTACATCTACTTGATCAATGTGTATTAGGATATGTGAAGTTCTATACTACTTGGCTGACTTATATCTGACAATCACTTTCTCTGTTTCTCCTGTGTTTCAGTATGTTGGAGTCCCAAGGGAAAACAGCTAGTGGCAGGCAGGCAGGATGGATCATTTGCACAGTTCACATCTGTAAGTCAGCAATCGTCAGCAAATAACAAAGATATGTATTAATTAATGCATTGTGAAAGTGTGAAAGAGGATTCCTAATTTAAGTAGTAACAGCCTGGCCTACATCAATGTGTTATCAATGCTCAAAAAGTCTACCATTCTTGTTTCTTACAGAAGTTGGAAGAGAAGAAGTCTGTGCCAAAGCCAGTCATTTTTGGGGACAGCAAAGCACAAGGTGATTCTGTTGCTGAAACATTTTAATACAAGATTTTTGTCAGATTTTTACCACCATTCCTTCCTGCCAATTTTGTAAACTTTAGATTTGTTACACCAAGCATGATTTCAACCTCATGAGTATGTTCCAATAGTCCACTTTCCTAAAAACTCTTTTTTTTTTTATATTCCTGTGCAGTGCGTGATATCCTGTGGGTGTCCACGTATGTGTTTGTGGTGCTGTATGATGTCATCACAGATGATGCTTCCCAACCCAGTCTGGCAGTGGTGTCTTTGCCGGTAAGCTTCAATGTATTTTCTTCTCGGTTGACAATAAGCATCTTGTTAGGTCATGAAAATTGACAATGTTGAGACAACCGAATACTACACTGTCTTGTCTTTGCAGAAAAAAGATGAGCAGCGTCCGACCACCTATACAAACTTTGAGGAGATTTGCTTTGGTGGTGGGGAGGACAGAGACCTGAAGTACTTCCTACACCACATGGATGAATGGTAAGGGTTTCCTACCTAACTATACATATAGTCACAACCAAGTCTTGTAGTGACCATTCATAGGATAACAAGAACACCATACTTACATATGTCAAAGGAACTCCGACAAGACTACACTCTATAGAAAATTTTAAAATCTTAAATAAATAAATATGTAACGTTTACTACATGTATTTTCATTATCAAGAGATGATTTTTTTGTGTGTATGTAGAAATGATATTGGTATTGCTGAAGTTGATTTGGATGTAGGACTGAACATTCATCAAAAGTTTGTTGATGTACTCTGCAGGGGACTTGTGGTATGTGCTTCTAGCAGATCCATGGAAGCAGCAGTGATTGGGAGGAGTCTTGATGACAAGGTGGGACAAAGTGTCTGAAGGTTTAAAACCATCTGAACTTCTGTAAAGCTGTTTTTCTTGAATGTTAAGTTTTCCATATGCTGAAAGTTTGCCAACCTTGGTATATGGTAAATCTTTCAACAGTTGACTCTTTGAGTTCTTATCTTATTCTGTTGATGTTAGGTTGATATGTTGCTGTTTGTTGTCTGTAGAATGTGTGGGAACTGTGGAACCTGGATGATGCTGGCAGAGCAGAGCTTCCTCTGTCCTCTAACCATGATGAGACCTACCCCATGGGCATGGCTGTGGACCTCACTTCAACCAACCCTATCCCTATTGGTCAGTCTGAACACAGTTTATCTTAGAACTTCAGTGAAATAACACATTATTAATGGTTATCAAGCCTTTTGTGGTTAAAAATGCCTTGACATCTGTGATATCAGGATTTTTGATTGTTTTCATATTGCTAAGCAATCATTTTGGCTTTTTGAAATTCTCCAACCTTTAGCAAAACAAGCATTCCACAGTCACAAATTACAATTATCCATTGTTCTGATAAACTTTCCCTTTCACCACAGGTGAGAACCAGTCTCTCCCACCCATGCCCATGTTCATGCTGCTGTCCACTGACGGCTTGCTGTGTCCATTCTACATGGTCAACACGGCCCCACCCCAGCCACTGACCATTGTCAAGCCTCCTAATGCCCTGTCAGCACAGGGAGAAAGGCTACCTCCAGGTAATCTTAACATCTTTTAATCCTTATTTATTCAATAGTTATATGGATACTATAAGGATGATAAAGATAATATTTTGTCTGTGTTGTTTTTGTGTAGATCATTTGAGTTAAATGAATGTTATGAAATTTTCATATTTGACACAAAGTTTAAACTTCCCACAGCTCAAGCTGCATCCCCTGCAGCTGCAGCAGCCAAGCCAGCACCTGTTGCCCTACAGCAGCCACAGCCAGCTGCAGCTATGGCAGGGAAGGAGAACACAGCACCACTCCCCAAACCAGCTGCAGTCCCAGCTTCTGCCTCCTTCAGCTTTACCCAACCACAACCACAACCACAGGCACAGCCAGCTGCAGCTCCCACCAGTTCCCTGTTTACTGCTCCAACATCCACCCCAAAAATGGGGCTACAGAGCACTCCATCTACTACTTCTGGAGGTTTGTCTCTCTTTGGTAGTGCTGCCAGCTCTGCCACCCCAAAATTTGGTTTGTCTGGTGCCTCCACTACTACTTCTACTACTTCTGCCGGTGGCATAACTATTGGAGGAAACACCAGGAGTGCAGGGTTTGCGTTTGCTTTACCTGCCGGACAACAGGCTGGCTCTAGTTCTGCCTTTTCCTTCTCACTACCAGGTTTGTTGTGTGCTGTGTTTTCTAACCAAACCTTTTTAGATTAGTGTTATTGTAACTGTTACGTGCATGCTACGTTGTTATGGAAACTGAAGATACATTTTAACTCTACTAATGGATGGAATATGAAGTAACACGTAACCCATAGTCAGTCCTCAGTCATGGCTATTGTTGTTTTGGATGGGTTTAACTCCTAATGCAAGTTTGCCCCTGATGCATGTGCATAGTTACAGATTTATTTTCAGCCAAACAGATATGCATGTTTATGTTGTGTCACTCCTATGTACATTGTATCTCTAGGTTCATCCCAGCCTGGTACCACAGGTGCCACGAGCAGCCAGGGATTCTCCTTCTCAGCACCTGGCACTACAGCAGCCTCCACAGGGCCTGGTGCTAGTGCCTTCTCCATGGCAGCACCAGCAGGGGGGGTGAAGCCTGCTGCTGTCACTACTGCTGCTGCTGGTCCTACTACTACTGTCACTGCCAGCACAGGACTGTTCTCCATGCCTGCAGCTACTACAGGTACTACAGAAATGCTGAAGGTTGCATAAGGTTGAGTTGGAAGAATAACTGTAACTGAACTTTGTAGTCAGTCTCTTTTAAAAGAATTTTTCCAAATTTGATCACATCATGGTACCCTCCAATCCTGATGATAATTGTGTATTTTCTTAAACAAGATCATTTTGACTCTTAGGCCACCTCAGTCGATGGCTTTCAAGGGATTCTAGGAGTTTTGCATGTGAAATTTTACTAAAATATCGTGATTCACTGTGAAGACTTGCAAAAGTAAAGAATTTTGTAACATGTATACATTTTGTATTCCCCAGTGTCTGGCATTGCCCCAGCTGCACCCAAGACAACCGGCTTCAGTTTTGGAGCCACAAATACTGGTCAGTCCTTCAGCTTCAGACCAGGGACTACTACTGCACAGCCCAGTGTGCCACAACCTGTGTCAAAACCTGCTGTACAGCCACAACAGTCAGTTACAGTACAACCAGGCTCTAAACCACCAGCTATGGTGCAGGCAACGTCCCTACAGCCAGGCAACGGTGTGTGACAACTACTGCTACTAGTACTACTACTATCCCAAATATCTCACTTTAGCTAGTATTATAACCTTTGTTGTGATCAAGTAGATGTTAAAGAACCCCTGCTGATAGCTCTGCCATTTGAGAAGTCTGTCAAATAACTGAAACTCACATGTTGCATGTCCCAGGTCCAACCCAGGTGGTCAAACCCAGTGCCCAGCCAGCCAAGCCAGTTGCTGTCACTCAACCAGCCCCGTCTCAACCACCACCACCACCATATAAACCACCTGCAGCCCAACCGGCTGCACCTGTTACTGCAGCTGCCGCACCTGCAAAGCCTGCACAACCACCTGCAGAAGAAGCAGCTGCTGAAGAGGACACATTCTCAGCAAGTATCTTGGAGGAGGTATGAAAGAAAAAAAAAATTCCCCAAAACACTTTTTAAACTGTTTGTTGATTACTCTTACAAAATTCTTTTTCGAAAGTCACATGCTAAATGTACTCTTTGTCTGTTACACAAAATGTAAAGTTGTGTTTATTATTGTTTGACAGATAACCCACTTTGAGAGCGAAGTGGCCAGCCTTCAAAATGCATCAGTGAAGACTGACTGGAGAGTTGGTCATCCTGATGAGCTGAAGAAACTGAAGGAGGAGACCCAGAAGATAGCAAGGTTCTGTGAGGAGATCAAGGACACAACACAGGTGTGAGACCACTATAGGGGGAGTAGTGCAAAGTTTTACATATTAGTTAGATTTTAGTTTTAAAAGAGGATTCCTTAAAGCCTGGAATTCTTTTACACTCTGCTTTGTGGTAGGAAATGTAAGTAAATTGGCTTGATTTAAAAAAAAGATGAAAAAAAGTCAGATCAGCGTTTTTATACTGACTTTTTGTTTGTTGTTTGTTTGTTGTTTTACTTTTAGTCCATCCACAACGACATCCATGACTTGCGTACACAAACCCTGGAGACATTTGCGATGCTTGAGGAGGGGAAGTCTCGCAACGACAGGAACAAAGAACCGTACTACCACCAGCTGCTGCGATCACAGGTCTCATTCTTTGACCATCATTTCAATAAAGAGATCAATCTATGTACTACCTGGAAAAATGGGGGAAGAGCAGCCATTAGCAATTGTTATTCTATAAAAGTAAGGAATTTTATGATGTAGTTGTTTCAAAACATGTATGGTCATAGCAGTCATGGGGAAAAATGAATTGCTTGATATTGGATCCATTCAAGTGTCTATCTATTGGAGCAAACTATATTCTATCCTCTCTGGTATTAGATACATTTGCAGTGAAACAACAGTTTCATACTCTTAAAATGCTGCAAAAACATACAAGTAAGTAGAAAGTGCTCACTGCTCAGATGAATAATTGTGCTGTGCACCTCACCCCACCCCCTCCTCAGGCCCTGGACCCGGCCAGTGCTAACAAGATGAAGGAGATCAGACAGATGTACCACTATGTGGACACCACCCTCAGGGATGTCAACAACATGCTGGACGATGAGTGGGACAAATTCAAACAGCAGAAGACTCAGAAGACTGGGTATGGTGCTGTGCACTTTACATTCAAAGAATAAAAAATGATTCCAAGATTTCAATCATTTCACGCTGAACATGATATATGAGAGTGTTTAAGGTACTGTAATTCAAAATGTTTTTGCTGTACTTTTATGTTTGCGGTTTTCATGGTCAATTCTGTACCGCGAACGTACATGTACCATTACCATCAACAATGGCAACAACATCATGCAATTTTATAGCAGGAGGGATTTAGACTCCTGTCACTATATATGTGTTTGAGTAAGAATTAAAAGAGCAGACCATATTTAAAGGTAAACATTATGCATTTGCTTTGCAAATGTTACCTTTCTAGTTAAAGTTATTTTTCCTGCTCCAATCTCAGTAAGCTGAAGAGCCCTGCGCTGGATGTGGTGTACCGCGCCGTCTCCAATCACGACAAGATCCTGCACGACCAGTCCCAGCACATCAGGAGGCTGGGGGAGCAGCTGAAGAAGATGCGGCTGTACAACACCACGTCCAGCTGGACCAACAGGACTGTGGCACACAGCACCACCAAAACGTACGCCTCATAGACTTGTGACAAACCTGTTATTTCTTTTAAAGAGTTGTTTAGAATGGCTCATTTCCTCCTTTCAATTGAAACCTACAAGTAATCCTGGATGGAAGGCGAGTATATCATACTGTGTTTGTTCAGTTCATGTACATGTATCAGTCAACCAAATTTTTCATTATGTACAGTGGTCTTCTGTTGATTCATTTTTTTTACGCTTTTTAAATCTGTGCCTTAGGGATACAGAGCTGTCAGCCTTAGCTGATACCCTGTTACATCCAAGACAGGAGACCACACCTGAGAGGAGGAAGAAGTCATCTTCAGGTAGGTACCTTAACAAGAGGCAACTAAATATGGTACAGTCAATATTTTGTCATCAAAATGTCTACAACAGAGTGTTGTATGAGAAGATCAAGCCATTAGAGTTTTGACCATGTCTAATGTCATTGCTACTTTTATCATGTGTGTTGTCACACAGCCTCCCCCCTGTCATCCAAGAAGCAGTCCCAACTGCGGGAGCTCCTGGGGAAGAGACAGGTCACACCTGTACGCTCCACCACTCCAGGTAGGTCTCATCTTTAACCCGCCCTAATACTTCCTCTAAGAAGGTTATCTTTTTGTAGCATTTGTTTCTTAGTTTGTTGACTTGCTTTATCAAGAATGCAAAACTTGTGTGTATGTGCTATCATATAATATGTCTATGACTTGGTGTAGATTTATAAACAGAGAACAAGGTGTTTAACTGTTGAACCACCCCTCCAGCGTCAGTGTCTCAGTCCCGGCTGATGTCTCCCCAGCGCATGTACCGCTCCTCCCCTAGGCCTGCCTCCTCCACCCCCAGGGGTAGGGAGGAGCTTGGGTTTGCTAGGGAGGAGGGTGTTGGTCTGCCGACCCCCAAACCTGGCCCTCAAGCTGAATCTCCTCCACAGGAAACTCCAGCAGGTAATATTTCTGTTTATCATTGATTTGTTCCATGATGGTAATTAGTGTCCAAATCCCTTTGTGATAAATAGTTGTTATCATCAGCCACTGCTCTGCTACTGTAGTGGTGTAGACAATGCAATTAGTCTTTCTGTAACCATACCCATTGTGTCCTGCGGGTTCCTTTCTGACCATAAAGATCCTAGTCCTCTTTTTTCTTTGAAGTCTGACCTCAGAATACTCTGTAAGTTATTCCTGATAGTACTATTTAGTAAAGCAACAGTGTTGTTACCTGTAGGATTGGCTGCACAGTCGAGGGTGAAGACAGTTCTTCAGTTCTCGCCACCTGCAGATGAGCCGCCGCTGAACAGGCCTCAACCCGTCCCCATGACAACCAAACCACCTGAACCAGCCGCTACCAAACCGGTTCCCAGCCAATCAGCAGGGTTTGCACCCGTGCCATTTTCCCAAGGTGCAACAGGACTGAAGGGGACATCTACACTTACTCCAAAGGAAGCTGCAGCTGCTGCTGCAATGAGCCGTGTTGGTGCAGCCAATCAGCAGCCAGCTACATTTGGATCAACCAATCAGAAACCACCAGCATTTGGATCAACCAATCAGCAGGTAGCAGGATTTGGATCTGCCATTCAGCAACCAGCAGTATCCAGCACATCCAATCAGCAGCCATTAAGATTCGGAGCAACCAATCAGCAGTCAGTATTACCTGGCATAACCAGTCAGTTCCCAGGAGGGTTTGGGCTAGCCAATCAGCTGGAGGCTGAGGATGATTTGGCTGATGATGGGGGTTCAACTGAGGACGTGGCACCTCCAGTCGTGAATATCAAAGATGTGGCAAATCTGAAACCAGTTTCAACCAGTGCTGCGACGAATGTGGTGTCAGACAGGCAAGCTATTAACATGTTTTTTTATTGCTTTGCCTTTCTTTTACATCAACTTCAAGGATATAGTGATTTAAGCAAATGCCAAAGTGGGTAATATTCTAGTACAAATGTATAATGTTTCAATTCCTGTTTTACAGTGTGAACCGGAATGCCTTGGAAGCTGCTCAGAAGATTCTACAGTCAGCGACAGCTACATCCAAACCAGTGAGTTTCAGACCAGAGTTCTATCAATTTATGTGTGTGTATTTACAAACCCTTTTTACATCATTGGTAAATACTGATACAAAATCATTGATTAGATAAGATATTGGGTACAACAAAATTCATACAAAAGTTAACCATATATAAATTGTGTGAATCTTAGGCAACTACGACTGCTGCCATGTCCATCCCACCCTCTACATCGGGCTTCAGTTTTGCCATGTCGGGCCAGCAGGCTGCATTTGGTCAGCCTGCCAGCTTTGGGAGCCTGTCAGCAGCGCCCTCTACCACAGCTGCACAGAACAGCAGCACGTCCACAGGGTCATTTGTGATTGGCCAGGGCCTCTCTGGTTCCTTCTCGTTCAAGCCGGCTGTCACAGCCTCTCTGTCCTCAGCAACACAGGTAGGGTTTGGTTGGGTCACAGTGAAAGAGATTGATACGGAATGTAGAGCGTTTGTTTATATCTCTGTGACTTGCCCTGCCATAAGATGGCATTATGTGTCTGTAAAAAAAAAAGATGATCCAACTCCAAGGTGAGCTTTGAATGTCTCAATGAGTGTTCATTCATACCTTCATTCTCACCAATGCAGGCAACCCAAGCTCAACCAAAGCCAGTTGAGACGAAGCCAACATCTGGCTTCAGTTTCACAGCCCCAACTGGCCAGTCAGGCCTCAGTTTTGGACAGAGTACTTCATCCTTTGGATTTGGGGGGTCTACTGCTGCCAGCACTACTTCCACAGCTTCAGGAGCAACAAGGGATGGATCTCTACTTGCCAAGACACTTGCAGAGACATCTCAGGATGGTAGGAGAAGATGTTTTAACCTTGGGTCAATGGGTGCTACCAAGTTGGTCTGTGATGTCATGGCACAGCCATCTTGGAACATACCAGTTCCTGTCTGGGGTAGACGGGTAGTGGTAGGGTGGAAGGGTACTGTTAGCTCATGTAGCTCAACGTTGTATCAAAACATTACAAGAAACAGACTTGTGAAGAATTGTAAGTTCTTTTGTATTGTAATGATATACTAGTACATGTACATGTTATGTAAAGACAATAAGTCATGCTCTTATGCCTCGAAAGGGAAGATGAGTATAAATACAAATGTAATTAAGTAAGTAAAGATGATGCATTTGTATACAATATGTACATTGTATGTCTAGTTTAAACCAGCCTCTGCCACCTGTTAATGTCTTTTACTTCCATATCCTCACAGTGAAGGCTCCTGGGAGTGAGGAGCCACCGCTGCCTGGGGTAGAGGACATCACCCCACCACCCACTCCTGAGGAGACTCCTGACTCCTCTACCCAGGTCCCTGATGCACCACCTGCTCCAAAACCCTCCTTTGACTTTTCTAAGAAACAAACTGAAGCAGATGCCGTCCAGCCTGGAGGTTTCTTCCTAAGTAAGTCAACAGGTCAAGAACAAAACTGGTTTAATAACCATGATTTGAAAAGATGCATTATAAATTATTTTTCAGCTACCACTTAGCAGTATAGACTGAATCACTTCATGCCTCCTCTCTATTATGGCAAGTAAATGTTGATGTATCTTTAGTTATATTATATTATATTGCTTGAACCAACCAAATTACATTATTGCTCTGTACAGTGTTCTATCATGCATACGTGTAATTTAACCATTGTTCTGGGCTATTAGTGCTTAACTTGTTCCTTATGATATAACATGCACACTTCAGTAAAATGCATGTACTTACACTCATGTAATATCACACTACATTTGCATTAAAAAAACAGGTCCAAAGTCTGACACACCACCCCCAGAGCCAACAGCACCTACAAGCACACAGGCTGCCCCCACCCCTGCCACAGTGGTAGAGTCCAAACCCACGGCAACAGCAACAGCCGCCACCACCACGTCCTTATTTGGACAGTGTGCCACTTCCACCTTGGGATTCGGGTTTGGGCTGAACACCACCAGTGGATTCTCCGCTCCCAAACCTGCTGCTTCTTCTGGGTTCTCCTTTGCAAGTCCAGCTTCTTCAACAGGTGTGGGCTTGTGTCTCATTACCCCAAGAAAAATAAAGCAATGATGTTAAAAAGGAAATTAAGTACAGTAGTACTGCATGTAGAAACATGTAGTAAGCTGTCATGTCACAAGGCATAGTAGTAAGCAGGCTTACAGTATGGTCATTGGTTTAATGTTACAAGCTATCCATTGGCCAGGAATAGTGTGTTTGATAGAACTCTACAAATTAATACAAGTGTATTCTGTATTAACAGGCTCCACAGCTGTCAGTGGTTTTTCTTTCACCCTACCAAAGACCACAACTGCTGATACAACAGGTGCCCATGCCTTTCATCAAACACTGCATGCTGTTTTCATCACTAGTACATCAAAAGATATTTTTACTAACTGCAGAATATTGAAGACTACAAAATGTAGCCATACATAGGTGTAAGGCACTTCTTGACATGACATGTATATATTAAGATTGAGACATATTAAGACATGTACCTATTAATGCATGCATTCTAGATTCTAGTCATAATCAGATCCACAGAAACATCCAGATGCAAGGCTTTCTTCAACTCATCTGTTATCTCCGTTATGACTATAATCTGAGTTGTGTTTGCCCCCCTCCGATCACCATTTTCTGATCCCAAACAGGCCCCAGTTCCACAGCTGCCAGTAGTTTTGCTTTCACCCTACCGAAGACAACAGCTGCCAACACAACAGGTGCCCAAGAACTTAAATCACACATTGTATTTACTTTATACATGTACTAGTATTTTCTACCATTGCATCTGACATTTATCAATGGCCAGTTTACATTTTAAAAATCACTTCTGCATGGTATGTAGATGTTTGGTAGCAACTAATGCATGCACTTTCAAAACCTCATTCACAGCATGGTGGAAGATTTTCTACAGTCTGTTACAAAGTTTGACCGACTTGATCAGTAACCAAAATTGTCTCTTGCCCCTTCCGTTTCTGGTCTATAATTACAACAGGCACTAGTAGTACCCCAGCTGCCAGTGGATTTGTTTTTGCCCAACCAAAGACCACAGCCACTGATAAAACAACTTTTACAGGTGCAGTCAATGGGACATTTCATACATTGTCTTTGACTCTACTACTGACATGCACATACATGTATGTTGTAATTCTATGAAAGGGGAATTTACATAAAATCCACTCTGTGCACCTTAATTCAGAAATATAGAACAGTAAGAATGAAAATATGAATGCTTAACTTTAGTACTGTAAAATATTTAATTGTACTGTCTCCTGCATGTACTTAATAATATATTCATAATAAAGGTACATTGTAGTGATCAAATTAGGGTCGAATTGAAATATGTGATATTCCCTTCTTTCAGCTGTTACTTGTGCCAGCACATCTATTGCCAGTGCTGCTGGCTTCTCCATTGTGCCAACAACAACAACATCTGTTGGTGCTGTTACAACAACAGCAGCAAGCTCAGCAGACAGCACAACAACAACAACAGCAGCTGTACCTGTCCAGCCCACCACTACTGTCCCAGCGGCTGCCACTACAACTGGTAAGATTTCTATGGAACTTCTCACTAGTGCAAAGACCTGAACTGCATTGTAACCTGATACTAAGAAACAGATAAACAAATCTTTCTTTTGTACAATATTTTCACCACAGCCAGTGCTCAGCCTGTAGCAGCAACCAGTACCACCCCTAGTGCCACCACGTCAGAACAACCGACCACCACAGCAACCACCACGACAGTTTCTCTCTTTGGCCAGACCACCACCAACACAACCACTGCAGCTTTTGGGGCTCTGGCACAAACCACTGCAGCCAGCGGGGGGTTCCTGTTCGCTCAACAGACCACAGGAGGCTCAACTTCTGCATTTGGACAGCCCACTACAACGGGTGAGAACATCACCTTTTCCCCATGCATTTTGTTTGAGGCCTACCAACATTTCTACCACTTTGGTATTATCACAGTTTGACTGATTGAGTGGTAAGGGCTTGTTATATCACTGTTCAAATATGGCAGTCAAGAATTTCCACATATACAATGTACCTACACTGTCTTAGCCCGCAGTCACTGATACATTTGGGACCACACTTTCAGAAAGATTGGGAGGGAAATAGCCTGCATTTGCTTGCAAATGCCAGTGTTTAATCTTTGTTTTTTTATAGGCCCAGTGCTCCCATTATGAATGATGTGTATAATATTTGACAGTTTCATCTAACATGTGTCTTCTACAGTTGCTGGCACCTCAGCCTTTGGAACAGCGGCCAGTACTGGTGGGACCTCTCTGTTTGCCTCAACGTCCAGTGGCAGTTTGTTTGGCCAGTCTGCAGCCACCACCACCACTACCACTACAACATCCCTGTTTGGACAGCCAGCCACAGCTAGCAGTAATGCATTTGGACAGTCCAGTAGCTCAGGGTTTGGGTTTGGGCAAACACCAACATCTGGGGGTCTGTTTGGTACACCAGCATCATCTACAGGTGGGCTCTCTGTCATGTGAACCTTGGTGTGCGTTAGGATTTTCTTTACAATGCCCTTCCTTTACTACATGTGTACTTCCTTTTAAATGCTTGGTATGTAATTGAGTAACTATGCTCTGTTATGCTTGTTAGTGCTGTATTAGTCTTTTATACGTGAATAGATAGATTTCAATATATAATTTGCTTAAGATCAACTATAAACAAGCCATAGTTTATAAAAGAATATCACCCCATTCAAAATAGATTCCATGATTCTATCAAAAGATGGTGATTTCTTTTAATCTTGTAAAATGAATGATCTCACAGTTTTGTACAGATTTTCATAGTGACTGTTGTTTTTCAAGCCACCACAGGTGGACTGTTTGGCCAGACCTCGACCACGGGGGGCCTCTTCGGCCAATCAGCATTCGGAAGCAGCACCACCACGTCCTCCAGTGGAGCGGGCTTGTTTGGCACTCCCTCTACTACTTCCTCCAGCTCTGGGTTGTTTGGAGGGGGGAACACAGGAAGCTCAGGGGGATTCTTCAGCGGCCTGGGTGCCAAGCCGAGTGCAGAGGCTGCTAATAAAAACCCATTTGGTGGCTCTACTTCATTTGGTACACCGTCTACATCAGGTACTCAGTAACACTTCTGTTGAGAATACCTTTGTTTTACAAATACCGTTACATGTAATACATAAAAGTGCTTCTCTATCAACAGTACTGTTCAGCTTGGAGAATAAACAGATGTACTGAATAGTGCAATTCATGAAGTTCTTGAGAAATACATTGTAGAGTAACGTACTTACATTCCAAGTTTAAACAATGATGTAATTCTTGACTTTTATTCAATGATAATATTATGCCTACTTGGTCCAAACACAGCATCCACACTGTTCGGTGCCTCAACTGAAACCAAAGCGAGTGGTGGGTTTGGGACAGCCACAGGCGGAGGTAGGAAACAAATTTTGTAGAAAGTAACCTGAACAGTTTCGGGTTTTAGTTCCACTGTGACGTTTACTAGTGTAGTAAGTAAGTCATGTAATTGTTACAATTTATTTATTACTCTTGTAGAACTTTGCAACATGCGTAGTGTTTAGACAGTGATTAATTGAGGCTTACAATTACATACATGTCTCTTGGCTGTTGAAGAGTTGCTGTACTGGTAGATACAACTTTGTAGAATGCTTGACGCATGTTTTCTGTACCCAGGGTTTGGGTCTCCCACATCAGGAGGCTTCAGTGCAGGAGGGAGTGTTGCACAACAGGGCTTCGGAGGATTTTCCCAGCCTAGTCAACCACAAGGTAGTTCTTCCACTGTTTCTAAGCCTCTAAGGCTATTGATCATGACACCACTACTGTTCTTATTTGTATCTCATTGAAAGGAATGCAGCTTACAGACATTACAATGTAAAGTTGCCCATGTTTTTTATTTGTAAAACGTCATAGATTGACCACACATGCTCTAATTCCTATATATATTTACTCAGCTGCTTCATCTGGATTCGGAAGCCCACCAAGTTTTGGGTCTGCTCCAGCGTTCGGTGGAAGCCCAGGTTTTGGCAGCACAGCAGCATTCTCAAACCCCCTGGGCACGTCCTCTCAGGTGTTTGGGTCATCCGGTGGTGGCGCATTTTCACAGTAAGCAACATGTTTTTAGTTCAAAAGTTAGTTTCTTGCACTCCATAGTGAAAAAGAGTTATGTATTAAATGTTAATGAATCTAAATTTAGAAGAAACCCTGATTGATTTGACTGATTGAAGACTGTCAGGAAATGCAACTTTTGTGGTTCACTGGTTTTGTCTGATATTGCATATTACACTGTAGACATTCTTGATCACTCATTGAGAGTCTTTTAAAACACTGTTAAAACACTTAACAGTTCATTATGTTGCTATGTTTCACCAAGATTTTGCTGACTTGAAATGCAAGAGAGCTTAGTTTTTCTGATAGAGTGAGAACTGTGATACTGTTGTCTCCACTTGGAGGTCTTCTTCTGCTGCCCCTAGCTTTGCAGCTAATGACGCGCCGACGTTCGGAGGGATCGCTGCCCAGAGCAGCACGGCCCCGACGTTTGGCAGCCTGGCACAGGGGTCTCCTGGGTTTGGAGGAGGAGGGGGAGGAGGATTCGGGAGTGGCGGGGGATTCGGTGGTAAGTAGATTAGATTATTAAGAACTTATAGATTGTAGGCAATGATTAACTGTCATTACTTTCCCTACAGATATTGCCTGTATTCCATACACAGAAGTGTATGTCAGGTTTTCCTTGGAGTTACATGTAAGTCTAGGCTCTACACACTGGGATACTCTGTACAATGTCTTATTAGTGCACTGTCCTTAGAGCAGAGCAGTTGCCTTGAATTGATTTTAGTAGATTTTCAACTTCTTGACATGTACTTGAAACAGACCAAGAAGCACTTATGATACAATTGGATGAAGACATTCAAGATTGAAAGAAACAACATTTTACTTGTCTTTCATGCTTGGTGTGTTTGTGACCAGCGTTGGTAAGGCAGATCTAGACACTGTGAAGTCTAGCCCTTTTGTGTTGACAAAACATAGTAAGTGACTGTCATACATGTGAGACTGTGACTGTTAGTGTTAAACCTGCCCATGTGCCCACGTAGCTGCTGCAGTGTTCCAGCAGCCGCAGCAGCAGCAGCCGACCCAGACAGGTGTGTGTTAGTCAACCCTAACACCTGCTGCAAACCCACCAACCACATCACCCCCCATACCCTACCCTGGGTGCCAGCCAAGTTTACAGGCCGCTAACCGTTTTTTCGGCAGCCAGAATCCTCGCCCGCAGAGGAGTATATCGGCCCTCAAACTCCCCCAGGCTAGACTCCCCCGTAGCGGTAATTTAGACCGGCGGGCGAAGGGCGGCTCGAAAAACGAGTTCAGGCATCCAGGGTACCCATACCCTGCACCTGTTTGATTTTGAACAAATTTTTTGTATCATAGGAGTTTAAAGACACATGAACCATTAGCACCAGTAGATAACCAGGTTTGCCTTTACCACTTGATATGTGAAGAAAGTATATGCACTAATTATGAATATTTTCTGTAGGTTTTGGCAGCAGCTCTGGAGGTTTTGGACAGACACCAAGCTCACAGTATGTATAAAAATCAGTGCTTTATTATTTTCCAAGAATTTAATAGACTGTAAATATTGATTTTTACACTTTTCTTTCATATACATTACATATGCGTTTATTCCCAGCAGTTGATGTGGTCATATTTGCATGTATGACGTTATATTTATATATTCCTGCAGAAATGTAGTCATGTCTTTACTTTCATATTCAACTATTTTCCAAATGTTCACTTTTCTCTTCAGGTCTTCAGCCTTTTCATCCTGGAGGTGATCGGCAATACGAACGAGCATCATAAAACTAAAAGTGTAAAAGTGTACTGTACATTTGGAGCCAGTGTCTGGTTATCAGTGCACAGGATTGTTACATAGAGTTAAGTTAAAAAGACTTTGTTATCGAATGGCTTCCCTTCAATCTGTAATTCATTAAGATCATGCTAGAATGTTCTTTAAAGTTAAAGAATAGTCATTGTAGTACGTAGAATGCAGGAGAAAGTGGAGAAAATAGAAGAATACTACTGTAGTATTTGAAACGTCTTGTCCATAATGCAATGTCAAGACTGAGTAGTACCAGTAATATGGGAGTTGGACACTTACTCTAATAGTGTTCTCTTGTGACTGAACCCTGCGTACCATCATGGTAGTAATTGCATGTAAGAACATACATGTACATGTATGTGTATGTATCCTCTTTTAATTCTCACTTACTCACCAAGGGTAAGACAGATACATACAGATGTATAGGTACATAAACATATTATTCTAGAATTTGCCCACGCAGAACCGCTATAACTTGAAGCTCAAGAGCCATAAGTCTTCAAAAGTTCAAGTACAACATGCCAACACACTTAAGTACACTTTAGTTTCATTGTTGAAGTAGCCAGCTACTAGTAGCGCACTCATACCTTAGATGACCTGTCATTGTAGTTCAGGTTTAAACTTATGTCAATGTGACAATACAAAGACTAGATACAAAGGCAAATACAACAGACAAAGGACAAGTACAACAAAGGATAAGTACATTGTACTGTATTTCATAGACATAGTGTACCTTTTCTGATTAGTAATGCAGAGCCTTTATCTGTAACATCCTAGCTGTGATATTACAATTATGAAGAATAAAGCTATATCAAAACATGCCTGACGTTATTTGTCGGACAAAGTCAAAATAAGCATGTATATTTTGCTGTCATTTGTAGACATTTTTCCTATTGCTGAAAATTGTGTCTCAAATCATTGCATCTGTAAGACTTAGTAAGACTATTTAGACTTAAACAGACTTTTAAAAGTACACAGCACAATACAACTTGCGAACAAGGCAATCGGGGATAAATCTTCACCCCCTCAGAAGCAAAGCGCCCTCTAGTACAATATACAGGAACTGCGCATCAGACACGGACTTGTACTAGTATAAAGCAAGGCCGTGACAGACTAGTACTACTAGTATACCCTCGTAATAGGTCAACCGATTTACGAGAAAGCGAACACCAGCGCGCCGGCCTTGGATTATACAGATCTATACAAACTTAATTGGCGTTCTCCTATCTCCAAGCAGATGGTGGGGTGACGATTTGTAAGTTTTTCTGGATGTCTGCCAGCAAAGCCAGACGGTTAAAAATTAGCCCTACAAGCCCCACCCCGACTAACCTCCACCGGGCTCCAGAAGTGGCTGAAAAGAATAGAAATTGGCCGAATAGATGCCAGGGTGGCAAACTAGTCTGCTTGAAGATTTCTAGTCCGGTCATAAGGAGGTCATGTCACAGCTGCCGTGAATACATCAACGGTAATGGCGCGCGCTGATTGGGTAGAAGGAAACGGATGAAGCCTGTTGTTGTCGGAGTCAAGGGGTGAAAATGGCCGAGGGAACTAGCAGCGGCAGCGCCATCAAAACTCAGCTTTTTGTCCTCAACGTCGTGTTGTGGGTAAGTCAGAGTCAGCTGATATATAGAACTACGAGTAAATAAAATCGGCCTCTGTTTTACATTTCTTTCATGCGTCTGTTCTTGCGTAAATAAGAGGAATGTTTGACGTCTTGTAGACTGCTGAGCTAAAAATACAACACGAATTCTTGAGTGAGGAGACAAGTTGGGTACAAGGGGGCGTACCATCGATCTCCAATCAGATGTTGGGGTAGACGATCATGATGATTCCGCCTGGGTGCCATGATTTTACGCGGGGACCCCGGTAATAGCCCTAGGGGTACATGTACATGGCAGTCAGACAAGGTTTCACGATCTTCCACCCTAACATCTGCTTGGAGGTAATTAATAAAGGGGCTTGGTACTGTACACAAAATTCAAGTATATTTTGCAAGGATGCAACATTTATAATGTCAAATATGAGTTCAAAAGTTGGTATAGCAGAACTGGTCAAGGTTGTCATGCACATTCAATTGCCACTTAGAGTATTCCATTTTATTCATTCATTCATTTTCTGCTCAGCTGGCAGGCGGTGTCCTGTTTGCAGTAGGGATCTGGCTGTTGTATGATCCAGAGATCGCCCAGGTGGTGTCTGCAGAGCTGCACCTGACCTGGTTCTACCATGCCTGTTACGCCATGGTCGTGGCAGGGGCCATCACCATCCTGGTAGCCTGTGTGGGCTGCTACGGGGCTATGAAGGAAAGCAAGCTCATAGTGATCGTGGTACGTGTTTGTATTAAAGAAATGCTTTGACTATATGTATGAGCTTTCTGTTTAACACTCTACCACTGGCTGAAATTTTGCAAAAGTCAAAGCTTTTTCTCCAGCCTTCTTCAGGTAGAGTTACATGTACAGTAATGACACATATTTCCTATGGTACATTGTGCTTCATGAATCACATGTCCAAATAAGGTCATGAGTTATCATTGAGTAAGTGCAGGAGTGGGTCATTCTACCTGAATAAGGCTGTAGACACAGTCACCAATTTTGTGAATTCTACAGCAATGGAAGAAACCAAGATGAATTCTTGCGTTTAAGTCTCAGAATCACAACTGTATCCCTATACAAATGTAAATTCTCATTTCTGTATTTCAAACCTTTACAGCACATTATTTCACTTATTGTCTGATAGACAGTTTTATAGATCTTCCACTGTTTTGTGACCTAATGTTCTTGTCTATTCTTTTCCAGTTTGGAGTCCTGTTGTTCATTGTGTTTGCCTTAAACGTGGGAGCCGTTATTGTGGGCGTTAAGTACTACAGAGAGGTTGGTCTTCTCTGTAACCTCCCTCCCAATGTCAATCTTGTAATTTGTCATGCCATACATGTACCTCTATATCTGCCTACATACTATACATGTTGGTCAATTTTGTCCAAAAGCAAGCCAAACCATTCCATCATGATGATTGCAATGTAAGGCCACACCAAGTAAATTTAATGGATGACGTCCTTTGGAGACCCTAAATCTAATGCGAGAAGGCAAAAAAAAACAAGAAGGGCCCTAAAAAACAAGATGTCTCGATTAGAAATAATGAAACAAATTGAATGAGGTGACACAGTGTAACAAGCAAGAAGTTTTTTTCATCATCTTTAAAACAGGCAAAGTTAGCTCTCCATGGCCAACATCGGGCGCGTACCAGTCAACAACAACATTTCCCCACGCTTTTATGACCTTACGCTCACATACTTGGCGACCAAGGGTGGTGAGCCCACATGCACGACGACATCTTGTTACGGGTTTCATCATCGTTACGGGTTTAAAGCCAATTTGACGATTTGCGGTGCTGTCGTGACTCTCTGGTCATCACAGGAAGCGGAATTTCTTTTTTTTTTTCTAGGAACAGGCCAAAATCAATGCGCGCGCGGACGTCATCCATAAAATTTACTTGGCGTGGCCTAATTCATGTATACTGTGATATTTTATAGTTCTTAGATATAGGATAGATTTAACTTAAATTTTAAGTTTGTTGTCATACAATAGTACATGTACTTTGTAGGATAGTTAAACGGTAAGTTTTATTTCATTGTCCTTTTTGTCATTAACAAGGGATGTTCCTTAAAGGTCTCTTATATAGAATTTTTAAAGAAATCTTTTTGTTTATTTTACTTAAGACATAGACTATTAGAAACTGACTTGGTATGGACATACATGTACTAAACATGAAGAACATTTTCTCTTTTCTCCAGGTACGCGGTTACACGCGTGATTCCTTCCAAGATGCGATGCCCCGTGGGTACATTGAAGACAAAGACTACAGATTCAAGGATGACGTGAAGATAATCGAAAACAAGGTACCAATTTTATTTCAAACATTCATTGATGGTAGTGTGGTCTACAGTCACCACAGATTGTAACCTTCTAGTTTTAATTTAGTCAATGTGTAGTACTGATTGTTTGCTATTGTTTCATGTTTTATGCCTGTACCACAGTTTTCCTACTTGGGTATGACACAATGTACCGGTAATTGTCTGCAGGTATTGCTATAGTTGGACAAGCATGTAACTAGCTGATCAAGCTTAATTATGATTAATTCAAAATAGCTAGTTCCATAGATTTTGATTGTCCCCATTTCTCTCTTCTGAAGGAAGTAATCTAGCTAATATAGTTGTATAATGTTTTTCCTCATCCCCCTGTTGTCCCTAAACCTGTATACTTTTTTAATGACTTCTGTATTCAGTCTACAATCTAAAAACCTTGATCCCCCCCCCCCACAGTTCTCGTGCTGCGGACTGAGAGATATGAACAACCACGGCGTACCGTGCCTGCAGGACTCGTGTTTGTGTGACTCCAACATCCGACAGGACTGCAAGAACTACACAACCTGGGGCGGCACCTGCCAGATTTATCCAGAGGTAGGAACAGACTCAGGATGTATAAAACAATGATAATAATGGTTTTTATTGGTCAAACATTGTGCAATCACAACCCTTAATGAATGGGTGTACCTATGGCAACATTTCTTTTCTCAGAAGCAGTCCCATAACAGTTCATAGATCTATTTGTTCTTAAACCCTGATACAGGTACCTCTATAATTGTGTTTTACAGCCATGCATGTATGCTGTGTCATCGTTTCTCAAGAATAAGATCACTGCAATGATAGCTCTGCCACTGATCGTTGCTTTTATACAGGTGAGTACTTGTATATTTTACATGTAAACTAATCAGTTTGGTGAAAGAATCATTTCACAATTTGTAAAATAAAGAATCACACTGTGATATCCTAAGTCATGCCAAGTACAGTAGGGGCATATTATCATTAGATAGCTTTAAACAATGTTTAGAGTTAGATATTCAAGGGTTAGGTGTAACAAGTTGTTCGGTGGAATATGTGCTGCTGCCGCGTCACGTGCCTGCGAAGCTGGTGTGATGCACAGAAAGACGGTTATACCGGTTATATAGATAAAGATATAGATACAGATGCCTCTATATTGGTCTGCCATCTCGCTACCTTCCATACCTCCAACTTATGAACATTTTGGTCTTTCCCTGTGACAGACAGAAGCTTATTCAGTTAATGATTGATTGTCATCTGTTTTTTCACAGCTATGTGGCATCTGTTTTGTCTGTACGACACAGAGGAAGATGGGTGAGAATGTGGCCTAGTGCAGTGTAGTTTATATATACAGTATAGCCTCTACCTGAGGCTTCAGTTGGATGGAAAGAGTAGAAATTGGCCAAATGGACACATAACATGCCAAGGGAGTTGGTCCACTAAAGGAGTACAGTTTACCACTCTGTCAAAGCTTGGAAGCGGCAAACTGTACTCCTTTAGCGAACAAACTCCCCTCACATGTTATCTGTCCATTTGGCCAATTTCTACCCTTTTCAGTCATTTCTGAAGACTGGTAGAAGGTACAGAGTAGTGCCTGTATGCTTAAATCAAACTCTGCAGGATTCAACGACTCTCTAACTCTACTATTTACCTTTTAGAAATCACTTAATCTACCATATATTAGACTCAGGAGTTGTTTGAATTCTATACTTTAATGTTTGATACCTGGCAGTCAGTGTGTAGTACACTGTACTTTGGCACTGTATCTGTTTTGATGTACACATATATAACATGTTAAGTCAGCAGGTTTGATTAACAGCTGTGTTAAACATACATATAGTACAGGTTCTTGTGTTGACAACAACATGTTCAGTCAGGATATGTTGTCCTATCTAGACTCCAAATGACCTGTAACTAAATACATGTACATGTATAAGGGTTGTGATTTATACATTTGTATCATGGATGTAACATGTTACACGTATGGAACATGGAACACATCACAGCTTGTTAGATATAGAGTTATTAGTGTAGTTTGCTTTTTAAGTGTAATAAAAGTATTTAAAAAAAACAGCACTTTTGTAGTACTGCAGATATATTTGTATGCTTGTTGTAGTTAAAAGGTCCTTAGATAGATGAAATCAAGCATGTACACTTGTATGAGTGTATTGTGTATTGCAACTGATGGCATTATTTTCCATGCCAAAACTAACACTGGCAGTATCAACAACTCCCGAGGCGGTAGCCGAGGGTGTCAGGTAGTCCCCGAGTGGGTGGGCAACACTATATCCCAGTAAACGAGCCCAAGCCCATGGTCTATCTGACTTAGAACATGGCCATTTCCCCGAAGTTATCTTTCAAACTTATTCAATATCAAAATTTGTCTTGATTTTGCTTTATAAAGCTTTGTTTAGTGTCACTTTTTGCCTGTTTCAAGGAGTTGTTTGGCTGTCCATCTGACGTGATTGACGACCGCTAGGTCGTCAATCAGGTCAGATGGACAGCCAAACAACTCCGAGAAAGCTGGTCTGTTTTGGTGATTAGCCTGCACAGAGGGGGGACCTGGTTTTAATTATACCCAAAAAGTGTGGTACTATCTGAAAAGTGTGGTACTAATTTTATGCAAATGAGTTTTAGAGGGGTAGTGGCCATGTTCTAAGGGTTGGTGGTCAACCTTTATGCGCATGATTAGAATGGTGATAAAGGCAGAAGAGCATATAGAAGCAAAAAGGACTATTGTTCACCCCCATGAAACTCCTTCCTCTTCGCCCCCGCCGTTCTGCTTCGCCCCCGCCCCGTTCTGCTTCGCCCCCGCAAAAAATCTGCTTCGCCCCCGTCGTTCCTCTACGCCCCGGCGCAATCTGCTTTGCCCCCGTCCTTCTGCTTAGCCCCCAATGGCGGCACAGCTCACAGTCGACACGAAAATCGTCTGCAAAATAACAATAAAGGCTGTGCCGCCAAATTTAAAGTAGCCCATGCTCCGGCAAACATTCTGGACCACCTTTCTGCCAAGTGGCGTTGCACAAATCCTTCCCATTCAAAAGTTTACCCCTACCTCACGGCCCGTCAGTGGTTCTTACGTTTATAAGTACTGGCGTTTATAAGTACAGCCGTGAGTGAAATTTCCCGCCAGCCTTTATTGTTATTTTGCAGACGATTTTCGTGTCGACTGTGAGCTGTGCCGCCATTGGGGGCTAAGCAGAAGGACGGGGGCAAAGCAGAATTGCGCCAGGGGCGTAGAGGAACGACGGGGGCGAAGCAGATTTTTTGCGGGGGCGAAGCAGAACGGGGCGGGGGCGAAGCAGAACGGCGGGGGCGAAGAGGAAGGAGTTTCATGGGGGTGTTGTTACACTCCTTTTCTATACGAGCATTAGAACATGGCCACTACCCCTCAGCCAATGAGAGCCCCTCATTTTCTATGTCTATATCCCCATAGTGCCAGAAAAGTGTGGTACTATCCAAAAAGTGTGGTACTAAAACTCATTTGCATAAAATTAGTACCACACTTTTTGGTTAGTACCACACTTTTTGGGTTTTAATTGAAACCATGTCCCCCCTCTGTGTACGCTAATCACCCAAAGGGACAAGAGGATTGAAACACAAACAGACCAACTTTTTCAAAGACAAATACTGCATTGAAACTGATATTTAACAAGAAAAACTGAAATTGAACAAGAAAAAAATAATATTGAACAAGTTTGACGGATAACTTCGAGGAAATGACCATGTTCTAAGTCAGATAGACCATGGGCTTGGGCTCGTTTACGAGCAATCGCTGTTACGTACCCCCTGGGTACCAAACTAGTATCGGGCCGTTAGCCGTTTTCCTTCGGCAGCCAAGAGCCCTGTGCCCGCCTATCTAAATTACCGCTACGGGGGAGTTGAGCCCGAGGGGTTTGTCCGGCCCTACAACTTGGAGGGCGGCCAAACTCCCCCCGGGCTAGACTCCCCCGTAGCGGTATTTAGATCCGCGGGCGAAAGGCTCTTGCCGCCCGAAGAACGAGCTCTGGCACCCATGGCCAGGGTACCCCCAAGCGCAATGCATTCTGATACCGCGAACCAGATTTGAACTTTGACCAGGAAAAGACAAACAAAACCACCCGCTGTGGAGCTGAATGCCCCTATCGAGGCGGGCCTGGGCTTGTTGGAACACGCCCGGGCGAGTCATCTTGGCGGTTTTGTTCTCAGAACGCTCAGAACCGTTAGATCAGCGCAGACGCCGGACGTGTACATTCAAGCTCTCATACAACCGGGCCAATACTTCAAGTAGTGCCGAATTTGTAGCAATATCCTCAGTGTTATCCAACAATTTTCGGCGTTTTATCTGAACTCACCTCACGCCCATCCCCTTCTTGACATTTGTGTCAAGTTTGGCCGAGGTGTGCACACATTTTCAACGGTTGGCGGCACCGCGTGACACGAAACCCACGACATTCAACACAGGCGATACCAGATTAGCACGCCTTGCACTAGTTGCAGGTAAGTTAGGTACTAGCTGCTTGCCTCTATAGTGCAGTACTACTATCTACACCATTTCCGTCCAGATGTACCCAGCCAGAGAAAATACCCATCAGGAGTGACAAAATCATTAGAAAACAAGAGTTCCACGATCTCATACCTTCGCCAAATTATGTTAACCCTTGCGGGTGACGAATTATACAATTTCAATAATTGATTTTGCAAGTAAGAGCCTCATTTGCATGGATTGTATCAGTTGATCATATTCTCCACCCAATGACAGCCTTATCAAGGCTATCATAGGCTATTATAGGACTTGCTCATAAATTATGCAAATGAGGTAATGATTTGAATAAATTATATTTATTGATGTTTGCCTTCACTTAACTTCCAAATGTGGCAAGTATGAAATTCCCAGCAGTTACAACTTTGAAATTATGAAAAATTCCCTAATTATGCAGATTAGGTCTTCATTTACATAATATAAATCCTCGGATGTTTTTTTTTCGTTCTCAATTACAAGTTTCTCAATTACAATTACAAGTCACAAGTGTTTCATAGTCCTATTATCGAGCAAAACAGATTTATAGAATTTCCTCATTAATTATGCAAATTAGCTCCTGATTTGTATAATTGTCATTGATTATGTCAAGCATCACTTCAGCTACCTACAAATCAAAAATCATGACAATCCGCCAACTGGTTCTTGAGTTATCCTTCTTCAAACATTTTTCAACAAATGCTCCTGCAGTTCCACAACAAGCCGCTAGGGGGTCCAAACTCATGTCACTTCTTCCCTACCCCAAGAGCTATCTACCACCAAACATTGGTGACCTTAGTATGTCCAGATCGCGAGATATCAAAACCGGAAGTTCTGCTGCAGTACCTAGGAACGCCGCCAGGGGGCTCAAAATCTAATCATTTCTAGCTCTCATCAAGACCTACCCACCTACCAAGTTTCATGACAATGCATATAAGCTTCTTGAGTTATGCTGTTCACAGACAGACAGACAGACAGACAGACAGACAGACGGACAAACGCTACTGAAAACATAACCTTCTTGGCGAAGGTAATTATGTGTACAATGTGTTGTTGGTAGCCTGGGTTCCAGACCCATAGCACACTGGACACAAACGCATACCAAGGCCACGCACTAGTAATAGAAGACAGATGTTCACAAGCTTGCCACTGTATCCTGTATAGTAGACAGGAGGTTCGTTCACTTCAGTTTGAAAGGGACAGGTACCTCTGTGGTGGCCTGGTATCTGAGATATTCGGCAGCTAAAATAGTTTTGGATGCCGGGCTGCCTCTGTTGACTTTGTGTGACAGTGTGCTATGGGTCTGGCACCCAGGCTAGTGCTGAGACTTTCCATTGAGTTGCTTACAAGGTTTCACTTACTTTTTTTTCCGCAGTTTTTATGCTACACGACATTGGACCAGCTGCGGGGGTCAAGAAAGAACGATGGCTTACAATGTACGTATAAGCAGCGATACTACAGCGTCCATTATATAAAGATCCATGTTTGAGTGATATGTTTGAGATTGTGTAGTCTGGGTTTGTTGTATAATTGCTTTGCTCCGACCAAGGAGCTTTTATTCACCATAATAAAAGCTCCTTGCTCCGACCAAGATTTGTCGAACAATTGACTGACTATTAAACTTAGATTACTAGTATCCTGTGAAAGAAGGGCTGGGAGAGATCCCATTGACACTGGTTGGAACGTAAGTCTATATATACGCAGATACCTAGATGTCATTGTTTTATTTCCGTGTGGTATAATACAATCTGTACGTCTATCTCTACCATCAGTATTACTACTATTATGAAGAGTCGGATTCGTCTGATGAAGAGTCACGTGATTCGCCTGCACAGCTTCCGAATTCTCCTTGGACCGGACTCTACCATGGCCACGTCATCAAACGAATGATATCTCACACTCTTGAGAGTTGGGGCAGACACTGGGACAGACCACACATATTCGTCGTAACGCCTTTCATTGACGATGAAGGCCTGAGTGAGTAACACATTTATCAACAGAAACTTATTCCAAAATCATTTAATTTAGTTGTCTAGCCCATAGCAGTTCACAACATCACAGATGAGAATACAGATGCTACACGACACAACAATTTTCAGCAATGAATAATGATACTATCTTGGCATATTTTAGGAGTATCTGTGGCATAAGTCTTATTTTGGAAACTACTACTATGAGCTTAACAGGATACCCTATGTGACACGTTGGGCAAAAATCTACAGTTGAATACAGGTAGTGAAAGATGCTTTTAGATTTCTTGGTATGCAATTGTATGTTTACCTTTGGTTTCATTTTCTGTTTATGTCAGGAATGATCAGAGATGCGATTGGACAGCGGGGCAAAATCGAGGCTCTGTACACCCGAGACAAAGATGATGATCCTCTTGAAGATAAGATGCAAGGAATCCTCGCGGAAGAGAATTTCGTCAAGCTGAGGGTTGGTCCTCGCGAGATACAAAACCAGAAGCACTACTACCACTGCAAGTTCGTCGCTGCCGAGTTTCGTGACCGTGTGGAGATTCTGATGACCAGCGCCAACTTGACAGCCGACCACTTCATGCGGGAGCAGATAGATTCAGTACACAAGTACGAGGTTACACCCGGGGCCTTTAGAGAGGAGTACTTGAAGAAGTTGAATGAGCACTCAAAAGATTATGAGTGGGTAAGTAACGTTAACACTGCTGGTGATAACTAATATACCATGGTTGTCTCGACGTATAACAATTTCGTTATAACATCATTTTCTACTTTCCGCAATGCTTTCGGATTTCTGACTAACATTATCGTCTGATATGGAAGGCTGTCATATCAGAATCAAAGTCTTTTCAAACAGACCACATTTTAGAGCCAAGAATTATTTTTGGGTACAGTAGATATTCTCTGTAAGGTACGTTGAATGACTTTGTTGATTTTAATGACATCCTCTTGTGTTCGTCTTTGTAGCCAAGAGCAGCGTGTTGTAGGTACAAGCCAGAACAACAGAACGTACGTGCGCCCTACGCTCCGACTAGACAGGTAGTCTGTTACAACTGTGATGAAGAGGGCCACTACTCCTATGAGTGTCACGACTTCCACAGACGACAGCAACAGACGACACGTGCGTTCTACGCTCCTACTAGACACGGAAAATGTTACACCTGTGGGGAATATGGCCACTACGCCAGGGAATGTCCTGACAACTTCCATCCTGCAGGGTACTACTGACCCTGAAAAGTACCCTGCCATGTAATAGTTGTTGGGTGGGCCAGCTGTACTCTCTCCTTGCAACTAAGGGCTGAATTGATCTTGAGGATAAGTACAACTATTGGGTTCCTGTGAGGGGTGATATAATCCTATTCAGTGATATCTGTATACATCAAGACATCTTTGTATGATGTAGGTGTATGTATTAAGATTAATTTTGAAACACTCGGATTTACCTGAAGGTTGAAGATACATGCGTGATTAGTACCTGTACTGTGTGTCAGAAACGACTGGTTCAATACTGGTACATGCCACTACCAGTTATGACAATGTGTATGTGAAGTTTTTGAAATATTGTTTTCATGCAGGTATACAAGGCATTGCTTGTGTTTACCGCTTTTTGTATATTACCTTTGATACACATTACATTAAAAAGTCTGTTATACACTTTCGTAAACCATCATCATAGTGTGGTTTTGTCATAAGTTTTGAGGCTTATTTTTAGATAAGAATTAGGTCGAACCCATGGCCATGTCTATTATCATATGTGTACTAAATAATTCAGTTGAATTAATTTCCAACATAATGATTTCCGGTCCTGTAAAATGTTCTTTTCATTTAGTGACGTCGACCTTCATCTAATTGTATTACTTTCCTTTAGATTATCTTTGTATTCGTTAATTCATTTTTAATTACTATATTAGTTATGATATATGGTATTAGTTTTTATTAAAACCGAACGACAGACTTTGTAACTCCAACCGTGTAGAAAATTAATGTTTAACGTTAGAGTGTGTACATTACAATGTATACAATGTGTATTGCTGAATAGAGTGCCTTTCATAGGTCATGTTTGAACGCCTCGATTTGTCTCAGTGTCATTCTAGATCTTGTTCGGTATATTACTACATGCACAATTAGTACCGGAATAAGAGAATAGGAGAAACAACATGATCTACGTTACATCACCCGCTTGAACAGTTAGGACAGTTTCTTGTTGAGTCAGAAGTTTTAGAATTTTAGAACGTTCAAAACATGTTCAAGACTTTCGCTTGTTTTATTTTCTTAACGGAGCGGTTAACTGACACCATGAGCCATGCTGTGTCAGGTAACGCATGTCTGTTATCGCCTCAACACTTCAAAACACAGAACAGGATACCTTCCTGCGCCATGCAAGCTTGGAGGGTTACCCCCAGGTACAATGCATTCTGGGAATGGGAAAATGATACCGCGAACCAGATTTGAACTTTGACCCGGAAAAGACGAACAAGTGCGGAACTGAATGCCCCTGCCCGGGCGGGCCTGGGCTTGTTCCAACACGCCCGGGGCTGATTCATCTTCGCGGTTTTGTTCTCAGAACGCTCAGAACCGCTAGATCAGCGCACACGCCGGACGTCTACACTCAAGCTCTCATACAACCGGGCACATGCTTCAAGTAGCGCCGGATTGCAGCAATATTCTCAGTGTTATCCAACTACCAGTGCCCGTTCACTTTCCTGCCAAGGAATTTTCGGCGTTTTGACGTTATCCGGACATTATACCTACAAGGTGCGTTTACAACTACCTGTATGATCGGCAACAGCTAGTCTACGATATGTGTCAGTGTGCTGGGAATGAGTTGGTAACCTTTTTTGCCGTGTCGACTACGTTAACCGTAACGGTAACAGTGCCCCAAGTTAGCTTTCGTCACCCTGGGACAGTATTTCTTTATTTGGTTTTCCCATTGGGACAAAACACAATGGAGGGGGAGACAAAATAGGCGATTGTTCGCCTCTACTCGTTGTCTCTACTAGCTGGGATCCAGACTGGAAAAAAAACTTGTTTTCAACGAAGCAAATTTTGAAACGCTTTAATCTGCTTGGCAATATTAAACAACAATATTCTACATACAATTAAAACCTAAGTTGTGTTTTGTTCCCTTCGCAGTTTTTAAGCTACACGTCATTGGAACAGCTCCTGGGGTCAAGGAAGAACGATGTCCACGCAAGGTAAGTAAGGGACGTCATCAACGATTTAAAAATTTATGTTTGGCCAACCAATGTGTGGCAAGAAAATTCTCTTCGACTACTTAAACTATTTAAGTTGCCGTTATAGTTCGTTCGGCATTTCTCTGAACTAATGAAGAAGACTAGGTACATTTAAAAGACTTACACACTCATTTATCTTCTATTTTTTCAGGGCCTGAACTTGAGGAGTCTCTTGGGAGCTTGCAGATAGGAGAGGTGTGTTTTGATTCGATACCCGACACCATGCATATACTCTTTTTAGTTTAACTGTTATGTACGAAACAGAGAAACGTACAGTGGTATATGAGCGGTGATGCTTGTTTTGCTCTAAGATTTGTCGATCAATACAAAAATTTCAAAACTTTTTGAATGAATCCTGTGAATGAAGGGGTAGTGAATATGCCATTGACACTGGGGACAGAAATGGGTAGATGTTAGTGTTTTATGATATATGTACGTCCATATCTACCACTAGGATGATGAAGAGTCAGAGGATTCTTCTGATGAAGGATCGGAGGATTCCTCTGATGAAGAGGCAAAGCTCCCGGATTCGCCTTGGCGCGGGCTCTACTATGGTGACGACATCAAAAGAATGATATCTCACACTCTCAAGGGTTGGTGCAGCCACGACCCCAAACCAAAGATATACATCGTCACTCCTTTCATTGACGAGGAAGGACTGAGTAAGTAACAAATATACTACATGTACAATATCATGGGACCATCATCCTGCTATGGACAAGGCAGTTGATAAGTCTCATACCTTAATTTATTGTCTTGCCCAGAGCATGTTCACAATCAGTACAATTATCATTTATCCATCTATGAGTATACCAGTCGATTTGATCCAATATAGCGATTGTCAATAATGACACTATTTTGATAATATGTCATATCGGAATTATTTGGGAAAACTATGGCAGGGGTCATAATTACAAGAGGACACTGTGTGATACAATTTTGCGGAGTAAAATGTCTTGGTGTGTATCACGTAATTTACATTCATAATCTGTGGTATTTCAGAAATGGTGAAACGTGCCATTGGAAGCCACCAGATGGCTTTGTACACCCGTGAGGAGCAGAAACAGTACAATAAGATTATTAAACTGAAAACTATAATGACTGGAATCGTGTCGAGAGAGAATTTCGCTCAGCTGAGGGTTGGCATTCATGAGATAGAAGACCAGAAGCACTACTACCACTGCAAGTTCGTCGCTGCCGAGTTTCCAGATCGTGTGGAGATTCTGATGACCAGCGCCAACTTAACATCAACACACTTCATGCGTGAGCAGATAGATTCAGTACAGCAGTACGACGTTACACCTGAGGACTTTGAAGAGATTTACTTGCAGAAATTGAAGAAGCACTCACATGATTATGAGTGGGTAAGTAATAGCTTCTTCGTAATTTTCGTATGACATTATTTTCTACTATACTTTCTGCAATGCTACCATCGTGTGGAAGACTGTCATCTCAGAATCAGAATTGCAGTCTTTTCGAGCAGAATTGCAGTCTTTTTTTTGCATTCTAGAGCCAAGGTGCAGTTAACTCAGATATACTCTGTAACGTACGTTGAATTTTATGTCATCATCTTGTGCTCGCCTTTGCAGGCAAGTACCGAAACGGCGTCTGGTGAGGACAAACGAGAACAGCAGAAGAAACGTGCACCCTACGCTCCTACAAGACAGGGAGAATGTTACAGCTGTGGGGAACATGGCCACTACGTCAAGGAATGCCCTAAAGCAGATTGTAACCGCGGTGGAGAGAAAGTCCAGTTGGAGAACCAACAGAATGGTGCGCCTCCCAGTCCGCAACAGAGCAGAATGCCTTACCGTTCTTATCAGAACAGGATGCCGTCTCGTGCTCCACTGAACTGGAGGCCTTCCCAGGGGCCCGTGTTAAACAGGCACACAGTAGGCCGATGGCCCCCACCCAACCACTCCGATCAAAAGGTGGGACCGTCTCAACCGACGAAACCAGGAGCGGTACCCGCACGCGTACCCTAACCAACACTGCCGTCGAGATCCAAAAACTTTCGATTCCCCGTTTCCACCACCCTTTGCTGAGCTGGGCGACCCATATATGAACTGTTGTCCGCAAGAAATGAACGGACGCCTGCCGTGGCCGCAACGCGAGACGTCTGGCGGGCACGACCAAGCCCGGGGTCCACACTACTACCATCCAGAGTACTGCTCTCCAATGTAAAGAGAAGCGCTTGCTAGAAACTTTTCTGATAAAACCTCTGCAAACATTTTCGGCAAAAGGTTGATAACTTACTGTGTATACTAAACGGAAAGATACTGTGTAACTGTGCTACCAACCGAATGATGCACTTTTAATATGTGTTAAGTCCACCTTTTGACAGAATTGCCTGATCTGTATGATGTCCTTTAGTCCCAGTTAATTGTCATGCTCGCCAAAGAAACCAAATTCACGACTTTTAATACACAATTTTAGCATGTATAGCAATCGTCGAGCCATGGCTAAGCTAAGAATCAGTGCCGGCCTACGGTAGCTGTTGCAAATGGCCCCTATTTAAGATATACAACTGGACTCCTTCGAACGACAGACTCTGTACACTTTGTAACTCCAACCGAGTAGAAAATCAATGTTTAACGTTAGAGTGTGTACATTACAATGTATACAATGTGTATTGCTGAATAGAGTGCCTTTCATAGGTCATGTTTGAACCCTTCGATGTGTCTGTCATTCTTGTTCGGTGTATAACGACATAGGAGAGGCTGTAGGACTCGGGAGCTATAATAGGTTTGGTAACCAGGCTATCACGACATGGGCAATTAGGACTGGAATGAGAGAAGGCAAAAAATGCATGATTTCACGTTACACGGAACGTACACGTAAGACAGAATTCCAATCCGGAAATTGAAAATCACACGATTTGCTCGTCTTCTCACCTGCTTGAACAGTTAGGACAGTTTCTTGTTGAGTCAGAAGTTTTAGAATTTTAGCACGTTCAAAACATGTAAAGACGTTTTATTTTCTTAACGGAGCGGTTATCTAACACCTTCAGCAATGTGGTGGCAGGTAACACACCTATAGTACCACGCATGTGGCTAAAAAAACATGCCAACGTCTACCTCGACCAATATTGAGAGCGGACAACTATGTAAATACATAAAATACATACGCAGACGGCGTTGGCAGGAGCACGTACAGGTAGGTGTACCAAACGGTCGGTGGGGAGGACTCTTATTTTCTAGCCCATGTCAGTATTGTCGCGACTACTGAGTGTCAGTCGAAAACTGCATCAAAAGTGAAACTTAAATACGCCATGTTTTAATTACCTTTACCGATATGTCTCATTCAAAGCCTGACATTCTTACTCTAATGGCACTGCACAATGCACATGCTAGACTGCTGCTATGTTGAACAAGCAATATGGCACCCACTATTATATAGATTACCACGCATAATACGATTTGAACTCAAGTCCCGCCCCCTTCTTTACATTGTGTCATGTTTACCCAAGGAGGACAAAGGACTTTGAACCCTAACAGGCACAGGCGATACCAGATTTGTACAGGTGCCTTGCAGGTAAGTGTCAGTTAAGGTACTATCTTAACTCCCCTTACTTATATAGTACACTACCGGACACCATTTCCGTCCAGATATATCCATCACGAGTGACAAAATAATTAGAAATGTGTAAAATGTGTTGTCCGGTATTGCATATAGCGCCATTTTGTCTTGTGGTACGTTATATGTTATAGCCTTTGTGATTATGATTGCCGACGTCATATGGATATTGGCCGGCCAGTAGTAGAAATCGCGTTTAGTGCACCACTGGATGAATTCCATCTTTTTACAGGATCACCACTATTCATTTATTTGATTGAAATATCGATTGAACTTTCATTGGTAACGTGTACTTAGGGACTGTACGATATTTACCGGGGGGGCGGTCGTCTGAGGGGGGAGGGCCTAGGAAAAAAATTTTGAGCCGGGGGGAGGGCCTAGGAAAAAATATTTTAATTTGGGGGAGGGCCTAGGTAAAATTTTTTTCCAAGATCCCTTTAACTCTACAACGTTTTTATACACTTTCAAAACATGATTAAACGTCTGTCCCATACATATCGTAGCGATTTGCCATTCATTGGAATCGGCAGAATTTTACGTTCCAATAATATCCATCCCTATTATTATAATGTATTCGCCCAAATCTCCCACAGTCCCCTACAAAATCTTGCATTTTCGCCAGAATCGGCGAAACTGGACTACACAGCCAAATTAAATGGATTAAAATCGCGTAAAATATAAGTTGAAAAAAACTTGAGTGTGTCGTCACCACGTCTGGTGATTACATGTTGGAATAAAAAAAAAAATCGCGTCAAATTATCGCAGCAATCGAAACGATACCGATCAAAAATGTAGGGAAGGCTTGTCTGACGATTTTAGAAATTAATTTTCGCCGTTCAACGCACCCTTCCCAGTGGTGTGCGTGCGTGCGTCGGCAAAGGTCCCACTGGTCCCGCCTCGCAACTCGCTCGAACTTCTCTTCTCGGCGTGGATGTCGGATGTCGACGGATTAATTTGGTATTTTTCTTAAACCAAGGACTATTTTAACATTTATATCTATGTCCCTCCCAAATAAATTGAAAACAACAGGTAACTTGGCAATATTGTTTCCCTGTTTGTAATAAAATTGACGCGGAAGAAGTTCGTGGACGAAAGGTAGGCTAGATAGAGGATTATTTCGATTACACTGACTGACCTTTAATAACGTTACTGACTTTAAATTTATAGCTCGATGTACCAGCGAAATTTGTGCTGCCAAATTTGCCCCTCAACATGCAAAACATGGGTTGAAATTCAAAATTTTTTCCGGGGGGACATGCCCCCCCCCCCAAAAAAAGCCGGGCCTACTCGGGCTCTA
>NW_017803046.1:2645122-2653499 GCF_001625305.1 Branchiostoma belcheri | reverse complement strand
TGCGGCGCGATGGCTCGGGCCTTCGGCGCTTCATGCGGGGAAAATTTTCAATCAAAATCTCGTCCTCCCCATACGAAATTTCACTCTCTATGATTCGCGCCGGGGGGAGGGTCTAGGAAAATTTTTTTGAGCCGGGGGGAGGGCCTAGGAAAATTTTTTTTGACCTGGGGGGAGGGCCTAGGAAAAATTTTTTTACGCTACCCCCGGACGACCGCCCCCCCCTTCCCGGTAAATATTGTACAGTCCCTTAGTTCACCTCAGTTCAGAGAGGGACAGGTACCTCTGTGGTAGCCTGGTATCTAAGATATTCGGCAGCTAAAATAAGTATCGGATGCCGGGCTACCTAGGCCTCTGTTGACTGTGTGCTGAGACTTTTCATTGAGTTTCTTAAAAGGTTTCACTAACCAGGTGCTGTTTTTTTCGCAGTTTTTAAGCTACACGACATTGAACCAGTCGCGGGGGTCAAGGAAACACGATGGCTAACGGAGGTAAGCGAAATCAGTTGCGAGTTTGGCCAGTACAATGTGTTTATGACAAGATGGTTCTCTTCGAAGAGTTAACCTATTTATGATATTTATAGGAATCGTTCGGAATGTTCTTTCCCTGAACTATAAAGCTAATGAAGAACACTGAGACGTACATACTCATTTACTCTTGTATTTTTCTATGCTCAGGATACAGCTATGACTCAGAATCAGACCTAGAGTGGACGGATGGACTAGATCTAGAAGAGGTGCGTTGTGATATACCAACACCATGCATACACACACTTGATCTTTGCTCACGCAACAGATCGGTACCGGTGATACTACAGCATCCATTATATGGTTGCCACATATAGAAAGATCCTTGCAAAATTCATTCAATGGCAGCGACTTGCTTTGCTCCGACTAAGATTTGTCAATTGACTATTAAACTTTTGGAAGATTATCCTGTGAAAGAAGGACTAGAAGAGTTTTAGATGACATTGTTGTGCTTTATTTCAATGGGTTATAATACAATCTGTTCATCTATCTCCACCATCAGTATTATGTAGGGCCAATGGATTGGTCGGATTGGTCTGAAGAAGAGCCAAGGGATTCGTCTGAAAAAGAGTCAGAGGACTGCCCTGGTGACGAGTCGGAGGGTCTGCCCGAGGAAGAGGCAGGGCTTCCGAAGTCTCCTTGGCTCGGACTCTACCATGGCCATGTCATCGAACGAATGATATCTCACACGCTCGGGAGCTGGTGCAGACACAGGGAGAAACCAAAGATTTACATCGTCACTCCTTTCATTGACGAGAACGGACTAAGTGAGTAACACATTTACCAAAAGAAACTTATTCCAATATCATTTGATTTAGTTTAGCATAACAATGAATAATGATACTATTTGGGCATATTTTAGGAGCATCTTGTCAAATCAGAATTATTCTGGAAACTATTGCGAGGTTAGAGTTTACTAGAATACCTTAATTAAAACATTATTGTACATGCACAGTTGAGAACACTTAGTGAAAGATGCTTTTCTTGACATGTAAGTTTATGTTGTTTGAACATTATCTCTTTATGTCAGTAATGATCAGAGATGCGATTGGAAAACGCAAAATCGAGGCTCTGTATACCCGAGACAAAGATGATCATCCTCTTGGATCTAAGATGCAGGGAATCCTGGCGGAAGAGACTTTCGTCAAGCTGAGAGTTGTTCCCCGCGAGATAGAAAACCAGAAGCACTACTACCACTGCAAGTTCGTCGCTGCCGAGTTTCCAGATCGTGTGGAGATTGTGATGACCAGCGCCAACTTAACAGCCAACCACTTCGGGCCCTGGCAGATAGATTCAGTACATAAGTACCAGGTTACGCCTGAGGCCTTCAGAAAGGAGTACTTGAAGAAATTGAACGAGCACTCAGAAGATTATAAGGGGGTAAGTAACACTGCTGATGGTAACTTGTATACCATCTTCGTATTTTGGTGTATTATCACAGCCCACACTCTAGAGCCAAGATGTGTTTTGTATTTTTTGGTACACCAGATGAACCCTGTAAGGTACGTTCAATGGCTTTGTTGATTTTGATGGTGATCGTCTTGTGTTTGTCTTTGTAGCCAAGAGCAGCGTCTGGTGGGTACAAGCCAGAACAACAGAAGAAACGTGCACCCTACGCTCCTACCAGACAGGTAGTTTGTTTCAAATGTGATGAAGAGGGCCACTACGCCGATGAATGTCCCCACGACTTCCATGCTTTGGACAGACAAGAGCAACAGACGAAACGTGCGCCCTGCGCTGCTACTAGACAGGTAGTCTGTTACAGCTGTGATGAAGAGGGCCACTATGCCGATGAATGTCCCCACGACTTCCATCCAGTAGACAGACAAGAGCAACAGAAGAAACGTGCGCCCTGCGCTCCTACCAGACAGGTAGTTTGTTTCAAATGTGATGAAGAGGGCCACTACGCCAATGACTGTCCTCACGACTTCCATCCAGTAGACAGACAAGAGCAACAGACGAAACGTGCGCTCTACGCTCCGACTAGACAGGGAGTCTGTTACAAATGTGGGGAACATGGCCACTACGCCAATGAGTGTCCTCACGACTTCCATCCAGTGGAACAGAAGAAACAACAGAAGAAACGTGTGCCCTACGCTCCTACCAGTAGACAGGGAGTCTGTTACAGCTGTGGGGAACATGGCCACTACGCCAATGAGTGTCCTCACGACTCCCATTCAGGGTACGAGTCCGACTGACTCTGAAAAGTACCCTGCCATGTAATAGTTGTTGGGTGGGCCAGCTATACTCTCTCCTTGCAGCCAAGGTCTGAACTGTTAGGATAAGTACAATTATTGGGGCTTAATCGCCAGGGTTCCTGTATTTCCCCTCCTATGAGGAGTAATATAATTCTATGCAGTGATATCTGTATACATCAAGACATCTTTGTATGATATCTGAAGACAAGGTGTATGTCTTAATTTTGCTTTTAGTGACCTCCTTTGTTAAACCATCTAATTGTATTAGTTTCATTTGTATTATCTTTGTATTCATTAATTCATTTTCAATTACTATATTTAGTAGTTATGATATTCACTCATGTATTAGTTTTCATTATATTTTCCGTTAATTCATTTTCATTTTATCATATGGATCTCATGCCCATCATTTCGTGGTTAAGGTAGGAAGGAGGAGGGACCTGTAAAAGCCCTGAAGGCTTCCAACCACCTCCTAAACATTATTTTGTTTTACGTATAAATTTCCTTACCTTTTCAATTTATTTTTTAATAACTGTGCGAATGAAATAAATACAAATACGGTTTGCCAATACGGTGGGAACGTGTACGTCTTTTAGATTTTAAACGGTGGTATACGTACCTGTGGTCTTGACCGAGTAACACCATTACATGACACAGAGGATCTATTATTATGAAATAATGCAACACACCTTGACGTGTAGTCATTGTGCTAAGTTCGTTCGGACGTTACCCTGGTTTGAAAGGTCATGTGAACGTAACCTTGAAAACACCTGTTCTTTTCAGGCCAGACGTCCAACTTGAATATAATTTAAAACGCTAGACCTTAGAAGATTGGCGACAAAAATCTCTTCCCTATATCGTATGTAGTCGTCACTCTCGTGTGATATAATTCAGAGGCAATTTCTTATCATAATTCATAGGCAACTTCTTGTTTGACCTCAGTTGTTTGTTCTAAACCTTCAATTGTTTGAAGAATGACCATGACTTCCGAATCCCCGATATTCGACCCCAACACTTCCCGTCATGGGGTGTTTATTACACTGCTGCCAGTGTCACATATCGGGTCAGTGTTTTGAAGATCACTAATCGTAACATATATATAGAGAGAGCCTCGGGAGTCCATTCGGCGGCTACTTTTCAAGGAATCGCTATGTTGTTCCTGGTTTTCTCGACAATTCTCGTCGTGGGATTCGCAGCAGACCCTCTTGGTAAGTTGACACGAACTTCTGATGATGTTCTGTTGTTTGTTTTTTAAGTTACGTACGTTGCATTCTGAATATATTGTTTTAGAACGTTTAACATGAAAATGTCATGTACAACGTTATCTTTCACAAAAATGCCATTTTACAGCAATCCGTACTAATAGTCATTGTTGATAAAAGGGCCCCTTACCTTGTGCCATCATGACATGTTGCCGTGTTCCAGAGCCGCTGGGTGCAGACGGGACCCAGGTGTCTGTGTCCGGGCTGTCGGCTGGGGCGTGTTTCGCTACTCAGTACCACGTGGCTCACTCAGCTGAGGTGGTGGGGCTGGGCTTCATCGCCGGCGGTAAGAAATCTTCTTACAGAGATAGCATGATAACACGCAATATTTTATCGAACCTCGCCAGGACAAAAATTATCATATATGGGACTACAATAACGATAAAGATTAAACTACATTGAGCTTGTATAATTCTGTCCCAAAATAACGAAGAAACGTTCCAAAGAATGTTTGTCAGCCTTGCCTTTTGAAATGTATATACTAGACAAAAATGGTTGAAATTTGCCCTTCTTCCCGGGACAGTTGTATTAAGATGTTACCAGAACGTTAAGGAATTAAGAAGCTAGCCAACACATCAGAAGATTGACTTATTGTCAGAGCATTTGGCCAATACAAGACGATTCAGCCAAGTTGAAGAAATTTTCAGTTCGAATAATATTAAAAGGTGAGAACTTCTCCCCCACGCAGCGCCGTACTGGTGTGCCCAGGGGAGCCTGACCACGGCCCTGGGCGCCTGTATGAGCAGTCCGGCCGGGATCTCAGTGTCCACCCTGGTGTCCAAGACTAACAGTGAGCCGGACATCGACGACCCGTCCAACATGCGGGGTGACCGGGTCTGGCTGTTCGGCGGGACACGGGACACTACTGTCAACCTGGGTAGGGTCAAGGTCACCGTCTTTCACCAAGTTGTGTTGTGTAGTCTGGTTAGACCATGTTATCTATGTAAATGCTGACGACTCTAGACATTCCTTTTTTTTTAGGTTGTATGTGTGTGTGTGTGGGGGGGGCTTAACGTAGTTAACGTTACATGAAACTTTTCTACTAGGGCGATGAGTTATGCCTTTCATAAATACAGGTAAAGGAATATTTTTCTCTCTTTGTGTCTTCGAAGACATCCTCACTCCGTGGTCATTAGCAAACGACGTCTATTCTTCTATCTTGTCCCAGGCTCCGTTCAGAAGACAGAAGAGTATTACCAGTCCTTCACAGACGCGGCAGACATCTTCTCCAAGTACGACATGGATGCGGTGCATGGATTCGTGAGTGCAGCCTTATGCATTACTTATATGTTTAAGGAACATAAATAAATTCTTCTGAAGACATTTTTCTCTTCAAACCACAGAGGTTATTCCAGTTCCAGTAGTGGTTGGACCGTGGCGGTAACGGTTACGTTCGTTTTTGTACCTGCCAAGCAATCTGTCATCGTAATCGGAAAGAATTAAGAAAGAATCGTGTGCGCTCTAATGCTTTATCAAATGATAAGTGTACGTATGTCCCAACCCGGAAAACTCTTGTCTCTCCTGTCTAGCTTTCCTCATTTTTTATTAGTTGTACCCCAATTAAATCGGACCTGAGAGAACATATGTACTGACAGATGTTGTTGTTCCCACACACCCCTCAGCCGACAGAAGACCACGGCCCGTCCTGTGGCACGACAGCGTCAGACTTCATCAACGACTGTGACTATAACGCCGCGTTCGAGCTTCTCAACCACATCTACGGAGGGTTGACGGTCAGTACTGACATCAAATGCAATATTTTACAATCGTTTCAAAAGCACCATCGCCACAGATTTAGCATTTTACGAATTCTCAAGGCAATGTTTGGCTTTCGATGTCGCGGACATTGTCAAATTTACAAGTCTTGTTTTGAATCCCTCAGAGGCCGACCCCTGGTAGTGATGTCGCTAGCAGGGGAGAGGTTGGTATCTTATTTCTCTCTCATCTTGCAACATATATATTGCGTTGAACGTCACGTTTGTCCTATCGTAGCAGTCTTGCCATTATTTAAACAGTACTGTTTGAGTATCTTAACTTAATTCTTAAGCATATTTCGCTGTTGGCATTTTCCCGTCAAAGCTGAAAACCTTCGACCAGAACGAGTTCATCCACGACAGCGGGTCCTCGGGGTTGTTCGGCCTGCCGATAGTCGGGAAGCGGCAGCTGCTGTCCAGCTGGACGGACTACCTGCAGGCCTCCGCTAACCTGTACTGGGACACCCTGGGCGCCATCACCGACTTCTGGACCGGCTGGCTGCCGGACTTCGGGACCGGAGACATCGATACCAGTCTGCCGGACTGGACTTCGGTAGGGTGGTCAGTCTTCTGGTCCGACAATTATCGGTCGACGACTATCACTTTGGTGATCGAATTTTACGTATACATGACAAGTCACATTTCTGTAGATCAAAGACGAAGACAAAATACCATTCACTCTAGATGTATTTGTGATTTGTAAGTTTTGTAAGCGATCGAAGTCTAAGCAAAATGATCGATGTGTTGCTTTAGGTGCTACCTGGTATGGGCGGTGGCGACACTGGTGGAACCGACCCTGGTGGGACGACCTGGAACTGATGGTACAGATCCTGGAACTGATGGCACCGATACTGGAACAGGAGGGACCTCTAGCGGAACCGGAGGGTACAGCATGGACTCTGAAGGTTTCGTGTATATCCCCTCGGGATGCAGGGGCCCTGACGCAAGTAAGATCCATCCAAAAGTCTCTCTATTGTGTGACAGGCAAGACTGCTTGAAAAATGGCACTTTATCAGCTTGTGGTGGTCTTCAGAATGATATCGATATTGCAAACTTCAGATAAAGGACATTGTTTTTTATTTCCGCAGAATGCAAGGTGCACGTGGCGTTCCATGGGTGTAAGCAGGGAAGGTAAGCCTATGCGAAGTTTCTGCGCTTTGTTGTTAACGTTCGTCCTACGTTTTGTAGACCTGTCCGCGCCATGTTACTGTTAATTCAGACATTCTAAACGGCCATTGGTTATCTTGTTGAAGAGAATGTATTTCTCGCGTTATAACTTATATAAGATGATAATCGGTAATAATTTGAATGTACAAAAAGTCTTGAAAATTTTAACTTAAAAGAAAATGGATATAATTGGCTACACCTTTGCGGAGGTTATGATTACCCATGATGCTCTGCCTGCCACAGGAACGCCATCGGGGATACCTACGCAAGGCACACTGGGTACCTGGAGGTGGGAGAACTGAACAACATCATCGTCCTCTTCCCTCAAGTCGTGCCGGACTACATCAAGGGGAACCCCAACGGCTGCTTCGACTGGTGAGCCACAAAATATAGGATATCTATACCAAGGCTGTTGTCTACGCTATTGCCCCATATATATATATATGAGATAGAAAAGGTACATCCTGCAAAACTGCTGAATGCGAGCCAAATAATGAACAGAATTTGAAGTAACTTACATCATTTGCATTTCTACATGTGACCAAACAAGAGTTTTAAAAAATGATAAGTGTGATGACAGGAAGAGGGATGTGGTGGGAACCAATCAGAGATTCTACATAAAGGACTAAAATTGAGCTGTGTTATGGGTGGCAGAACATGTATGACACTATGGAATTTACCATTACTACAGGTGGGGATACGAAGATGCCAATTATGGTGAGTTAACGTATTTACCCTTTGGGGTGAAGCTGTACATAGCTGTACAATTATGGAATACTTATTTCGAACAAACTATTAAGGTTAATTAAGACTCAATACTAGTAGTATGTAATATACATGTAGCAACTTTTAAGTGATTGTTATTCATATGTCAACAAAAACATCTTAGGCACATATGTATTTAAATTAACAGTCATTCAGTCTTGAAATGAACTGCCCTCTTCAAGTCTTCCGAGAATTTGTCAGTTTCTGACCCATTTTTGGTCAATCCTCAGCCACTAAGAACGGCCACCAAATCTCGGCTGTGTACGCGATGGTTCAGCGCTTGCTGCAGTAACGAGCAAGGTCGCTAGGGGACCCGTCAACTTGCCAATCAACCGAATAAACCGTTTGGTCCATGCAATGATGAAAAATGCTCTCCAGTCAAGACGTTTGTCATCATTTCTGACCACTAGCTTTAATTTTATTCTCACTTGAATTGTCTTATATATTCTAAAATCATAGAAAATTTAACAAAGGCTACCTCAAAACCAATTCTCTAGGGAATGCATTTGTGCAATTTTTGAAATTCTTTCAAAGCGATCGTAGTACTTACACAAATGCCTCCGCCCCTGAGGAGTCGCCAAATAAGGACAGACTACCCGGTGGACCAACGGAAAACTGTATTTTACGTATAGCACCATGATTTTAAGTCCGACCGTTGAAAAAGAGCTCAGCTAAAATCTTACTTGTAAAGAAGTCACACACGAGAC